>NC_090368.1:1428927-1459052 GCF_035084215.1 Heptranchias perlo | reverse complement strand
TCCCTGCTCCTGTTCTAGTGCCGTGGGGCCGGGCAGAGCAGCCAAGAGACGTGACCTCCAACCTCGCTCCGGGCCCCTGCCCTGTCCAATCAAGACGTGGCCTGAGTCTGTGGTCTGGTCTGCCTGTCACGCCAACTCAGTTGACGTTATTGGAAGAAGAGCTGGGCAGTTCTCCGCAGTGTCCCAGGCCAACGTTCAACTCTCAAAAACACCACCAAAAACAGATCACCAGGTCATTTGTGCACTGTCGGAGGGTCAGTACTGAGGGAGCGCCGCACTGTCGGAGGGTCAGTACTGAGGGAGGGCCGCACTGTCGGAGGGTCAGTACTGAGGGAGGGCCGCACTGTCGGAGGGTCAGTACTGAGGGAGCGCCGCACTGTCGGAGGGTCAGTACTGAGGGAGCGCCGCACTGTCGGAGGGTCAGTACTGAGGGAGGCCGCACTGTCGGAGGGTCAGTACTGAGGGAGGGCCGCACTGTCGGAGGGTCAGTACTGAGGGAGCGCCGCACTGTCGGAGGGTCAGTACTGAGGGAGCGCCGCACTGTCGGAGGGTCAGTACTGAGGGAGCGCCGCACTGTCGGAGGGTCAGTACTGAGGGAGCGCCGCACTGTCGGGGGGTCAGTACTGAGGGAGCGCCGCACTGTCGGGGGGTCAGTACTGAGGGAGCGCCGCACTGTCGGAGGGTCAGTACTGAGGGAGCGCCGCACTGTCGGAGGGTCAGTACTGAGGGAGCGCCGCACTGTCGGAGGGTCAGTACTGAGGGAGCGCCGCACTGTCGGAGGGTCAGTACTGAGGGAGCGCCGCACTGTCGGAGGGTCAGTACTGAGGGAGCGCCGCACTGTCGGAGGGTCAGTACTGAGGGAGGGCCGCACTGTCGGAGGGTCAGTACTGAGGGAGCGCCGCACTGTCGGAGGGTCAGTACTGAGGGAGCGCCGCACTGTCGGAGGGTCAGTACTGAGGGAGGCCGCACTGTCGGAGGGTCAGTACTGAGGGAGCGCCGCACTGTCAGAGGGTCAGTACTGAGGGAGGGCCGCACTGTCGGAGGGTCAGTACTGAGGGAGGGCCGCACTGTCGGAGGGTCAGTACTGAGGGAGGGCCGCACTGTCGGAGGGTCAGTACTGAGGGAGTGCTGCACTGTCGGAGGGTCAGTACTGAGGGAGGGCTGCACTGTCGGAGGGTCAGTACTGAGGGAGGGCTGCACTGTCGGAGGGTCAGTCCTGAGGGAGGGCTGCACTGTCGGAGGGTCAGTCCTGAGGGAGCGCTGCACTGTCGGAGGGTCAGTACTGAGGGAGCGCTGCACTGTCGGAGGGTCAGTACTGAGGGAGGGCCGCACTGTCGGAGGGTCAGTACTGAGGGAGGGCCGCACTGTCGGAGGGTCAGTACTGAGGGAGGGCCGCACTGTCGGAGGGTCAGTACTGAGGGAGTGCTGCACTGTCGGAGGGTCAGTACTGAGGGAGGGCTGCACTGTTGGAGGGTCAGTACTGAGGGAGTGCTGCACTGTCGGAGGGTCAGTACTGAGGGAGGGCTGCACTGTCGGAGGGTCAGTACTGAGGGAGGGCTGCACTGTCGGAGGGTCAGTCCTGAGGGAGGGCTGCACTGTCGGAGGGTCAGTCCTGAGGGAGCGCTGCACTGTCGGAGGGTCAGTACTGAGGGAGCGCTGCACTGTCGGAGGGTCAGTACTGAGGGAGCGCCGCACTGTCGGAGGGTCAGTACTGAGGGAGCGCCGCACTGTCGGAGGGTCAGTACTGAGGGAGCGCCGCACTGTCGGAGGTGCCGCCTTTTGGGTGAGATGTTAAACCGAGGTCCCGTCTGCACCTCTCAGGTGGGTGTAAAAGATCCCACGGCCACTATTTTGAAGAAGAGCAGGGGGAGTTCTCCCCGGTGTCCTGGACCAATATTTATCCCTCAACCAACATCACTAAAACATTATCTGGTCATTATCACATTGCTGTTTGTGGGATCTTGCTGTGCGCAAATTGGCTGCCACGTTTCCCACATTACAACAGGGACTACACTTCAAAAAGTACCTCATTGACGTCTTTGGGACGTCCCGAGGTGGTGAAAGGCCCGATAGAAATCCGAGTTGTTTCTATTTAACTCCTTGCTATGTATAAAATGGCTGCCACTGTTACCCAGGTAACAACATTCAGTATAATTCACCCTGTGTGGACAGACCTGATCGATAAGAACATAAGAAATAGGAGCAGGAGTGGGCCAATCGGCCCCTCGAGCCTGCTCCGCCATTCAATAAGATCATGGCTGATCTGATCCTAACCTCAAATCTAAAGAACACAAGAAGTCGGAGCAGGACCCGGCCACTCAGCCCATGGGCCCGCTCCGCCACCCACAGGGCCTTGACCGATCCGAACTCAGGGTCTTTAATAAACACAAGGTCTTTTCCTCAATACCTTTGATGTTCTCTGTGCAGGCACAGCTCGGAGACAGCAGAGCCAACCCGTCAGTGGGTCACCTGGTGCTGGGAGACCTGTGCCCAGCTCTCTACGCTGTGCTCAGGGACGGACTGAAGCCTTATCAGCAGGATCTGATTGTGGGGCGGAGGCCAAACTCGCCTTGGTGTGTGGTGGAAGCCTCGGTGAAAGCAGGTAAACGACTCGCTCACTGGGGTACAGGTCCCTCCTCTCCCTGAAGGCACTGACTCTCACTGGGGTACGGGTCCCCTCTCCCCCTGAAGGCACTGACTCTCACTGGGGTACAGGTCCCCTCTCCCCTGAAGGCACTGACTCTCACTGGGGTACGGGTCCCCTCTCCCCCTGAAGGCACTGACTCTCACTGGGGTACAGGTCCCCTCCTCTCCTGAAGGTGCTGACTCTCACTGGGGTACGGGTCCCCTCTCCCCCTGAAGGTGCTGACTCTCACTGGGGTACAGGTCCCCTCCTCTCCAGAAGGTGCTGACTCTCACTGGGGTACAGGTCCCCTCCTCTCCTGAAGGTGCTGACTCTCACTGGGGTACAGGTCCCCTCCTCTCCTGAAGGTGCTGACTCTCACTGGGGTACGGGTCCCCTCTCCCCCTGAAGGCACTGACTCTCACTGGGGTACAGGTCCCCTCCTCTCCTGAAGGTGCTGACTCTCACTGGGGTACGGGTCCCCTCTCCCCTGAAGGTGCTGACTCTCACTGGGGTACAGGTCCCCTCCTCTCCAGAAGGTGCTGACTCTCACTGGGGTACAGGTCCCCTCCTCTCCTGAAGGTGCTGACTCTCACTGGGGTACAGGTCCCCTCTCCCCCTGAAGGTGCTGACTCTCACTGGGTACGGGTCCCCTCTCCCCCTGAAGGTGCTGACTCTCACTGGGGTACGGGTCCCCTCTCCCCCTGAAGGTGCTGACTCTCACTGGGGTATGGGTCCCCTCTCCCCCTGAAGGTGCTGACTCTCACTGGGGTACAGGTCCCCTCCTCTCCTGAAGGTGCTGACTCTCACTGGGGTACAGGTCCCCTCCTCTCCTGAAGGTGCTGACTCTCACTGGGGTACGGGTCCCCTCCTCTCCTGAAGGTGCTGACTCTCACTGGGGTACAGGTCCCCTCTCCCCTGAAGGTGCTGACTCTCACTGGGGTACAGGTCCCCTCCTCTCCTGAAGGTGCTGACTCTCACTGGGGTACGGGTCACCTCCTCTCCTGAAGGTGCTGACTCTCACTGGGGTACAGGTCCCCTCTCCCCTGAAGGTGCTGACTCTCACTGGGGTACGGGTCCCCTCTCCCCCTGAAGGTGCTGACTCTCACTGGGGTACGGGTCCCCTCTCCCCCTGAAGGTGCTGACTCTCACTGGGGTACAGGTCCCCTCCTCTCCTGAAGGTGCTGACTCTCACTGGGGTACAGGTCCCCTCCTCTCCTGAAGGTGCTGACTCTCACTGGGGTACGGGTCCCCTCCTCTCCTGAAGGTGCTGACTCTCACTGGGGTACAGGTCCCCTCTCCCCCTGAAGGTGCTGACTCTCACTGGGTACGGGTCCCCTCTCCCCCTGAAGGTGCTGACTCTCACTGGGGTACGGGTCCCCTCCTCTCCTGAAGGTGCTGACTCTCACTGGGGTACAGGTCCCCTCCTCTCCTGAAGGCGCTGACTCTCACTGGGGTACGGGTCCCCTCCTCTCCTGAAGGTGCTGACTCTCACTGGGGTACAGGTGCCCTCCTCTCCTGAAGGTGCTGACTCTCACTGGGGTACAGGTCCCCTCCTCTCCTGAAGGTGCTGACTCTCACTGGGGTACAGGTCCCCTCTCCCCCTGAAGGTGCTGACTCTCACTGGGGTACAGGTCCCCTCTCCCCCTGAAGGTGCTGACTCTCACTGGGGTACAGGTGCCCTCCTCTCCTGAAGGTGCTGACTCTCACTGGGGTACAGGTCCCCTCTCCCCCTGAAGGTGCTGACTCTCACTGGGGTACAGGTGCCCTCCTCTCCTGAAGATGCTGACTCTCACTGGGGTATGGGACCCTCCTCTCCTGAAGATGCTGACTCTCACTATCTCGGTACAGACCAGGGACTGGTCTTGGAACCTTGTTGATCTGTTGGGCTCAGTGTCGCACCAGACAGTACCTCAAACCACTCGATATCAACAGGACATTCCCCGTTACAATGCTGATGATGCACTCTTGTATATCAGTGCATAAGTTGGCGTCGGGCAGATTTGCTCCAGGCAGCAGGAGGCGCACAAGGACTGTGTTCCCCTCCTCTCAGTGCCCCGATCGTCCCTCCTGTTTATCCCTTGTGAACGGGCAACTCCTCCCGACTTGGCGACTGCCCCCGATAAGTTGGGAATGGAGGGCGGGCAGATTCCACCCTCCCTTCTGATTGTGAGATGTTGAGGACAGAGGCAGCTCATTCTCTCTCTCCCGCCCGCAGGCCCCTCGACAAAGATCCTGTACAGCCTGTACTGTAAGATCTACCAACTCTCCCAGCTCAGCAACTCGGAGAAGAAGTTCAACGCATTCGTATTCGGCCTTTTAAAGTAAGTGACTCGCTCCCACCTGTGGAAGCTTATCATTTCTGGCTGAGATTCTCCCTCTCTTTCCCCTCCCCTCTCGCACGATCGTTCTGAACCTGCTCACTCGGCACAGACTCTCAACTCTCCTTTTCTCCTCTTCTTCCTCCCAGCCTCAAGCACCTGGATTTCTGGATCTCCCACTTACAGGGCTGCACAGGTGAGTGTGAACACTCTTACACACAGATCCGATGGGCAGGAAAGGACTCGCTGCTCCATCCAGCCTGCCCCACACTCGATGCCCGGAGCCCCTGACTACACACTTCCATGTAATCTCCCGGGAGAGGCAAAAAGCAGAGAAAACCCAGGGCCATAAAGGGGGAAAAAAAATCCTCTCCAACACCCCCCCCCCCATCGCCCCCAGGCGATCGAAACGAGTCCAGGGGATCACACGGACCAAGTCTCATCCATTATTCCACTTACCTTAGAATCACAGAGAATTTATGGCACAGAAGGAGGCCATTCGGCCCATCGTGTCCGTGCCGGCTGAGAAACGAGCCACCCAGCCCAATCCCACTTTCCAGCATTAGGTTACAGCACTTCAGGTGCACATCCAGGTACTTTTTAAATGAGTTGAGGGTTTCTGCCTCTCCCACCCTCTCAGGCAGTGAGTCCCAGACCCCCACCACCCTCTGGGTGAAAACATTTCTCCTCAGCTCCCCTCTCATCCTTCTACAAATCACTTTAAATCTCTGCCCACTGGTTATTGACCCCTCTGCTAAGGGAAATAGGTCCTCCCTATCCACTCTGTCTAGGCCCCTCATAATTTTATACACCTCAATTAAATCTCCCCTCAGCCTCCTCTGTTCCAAGGAAAACAACCCCAGCCTATCCAATCTTTCCTCATTGCTAAAATTCTCCAGCCCTGGTAACATCCTCGTAAATCTCCTCTGTACGCTCTCCAGTGCAATCACATCCTTCCTGTAATGTGGTGACCAGAACTGTACGCAGTTCTCAAGCTGTGGCCCAACCAATGTTTTATACAGTTCCAGCATAACCTCCCTGCTCTTATATTCTATGCCTCGGCTAATAAAGGAAAGTATCCCGTATGCCTTTTTAACCACCTTATCTACCTGTCCTGCTACCTTCAGGGATCTGTGGACATGCACTCCAAGGTCCCTCTGCCCCTCTACACCTCTCAGTATCCTCCCATTTATTGTGTACTCCCTTGCCTTGTTTGCCCTCCCCAAATGCATTACCTCACACTTCCCTGGATTGAATTCCATTTGCCACTTTTCTGCCCACCTGATCAGTCCATTGATATCTTCCTGCAGTCTACAGCTTTCCTCCTCACTATCAACCACATGGTCTATCTTTGTGTCATCTGCAAATTCCTGAATCATGCCCCTCACATTTAAGTCCAAATCATTAATATATACCACAAAAAGCAAGGGACCAGTACTGAGCCCTGTGGAACCCCACTGGAAACAGCCTTCCAGTCACAAAAACACCCGTCGACCATTACCCTTTGCTTCCTGCTGAGCCAATTTTGGATCCAATTTGCCACTCTCCCTTGGATCCCATGGGCTTTTACTTTTTCGACCAGTCTGCCATGTGGGACCTTGTCAAAAGCCTTGCTAAAATCCATGTAGACTGCAACAAATGCACTTCCCTCATCGACCCTCCTTGCTACATCCTCAAAAAATTCAATCAAGTTAGTCAGACACGACCTTCCCTTAACAAATCCATGCTGACTGTCCTGGATTAATCCATGCCTTTCTAAGTGACCATTTATCCTGTCCCTCAGAATTGATTCCAATAATTTGCCCACCACCGAGGTTAGACTGACTGGCCTGTAATTACTCAGTCTATCTCTCTCTCCCTTTTTAAACAACGATACAACGTTAGCAGTCCTCCAATCCTCCAGCACCACGCCTGTGTCCAGGGAAGATTGGAAAATGATGGTCAGAGCCTCCGCTATTTCCTTCCTTGCTTCTTTTAACAGGCTGGGATACATTTCATCCGGGCCTGGTGATTTATCTACTTTCAAAGATGCGATCTCTGTCCCAGTCAGGGACGGGTCCTGCTCCCTCTTTAAGGTGAGCAGAGAGTCAGCACCCACCACACCCACCAGCAACACATTCCAGAGGCTCACTGCTGTCTGGGAAAATACTGTGGATAGGACGGACTGATCACACCTGGCAGGGGCTGGTACTTGTATCACCCACAGCCCCGAGGCAAAGTCTCATCACATCTCCCCTGAGGCAGAATGTCGGAGGGTCAGTGCTGAGGGAGCGCCGCACTGTCGGAGGGTCAGTACTGAGGGAGCGCTGCACTGTCGGAGGGTCAGTACTGAGGGAGCGCCGCACTGTCGGAGGGTCAGTGCTGAGGGAGCGCCGCACTGTCGGAGGGTCAGTACTGAGGGAGCGCTGCACTGTCGGAGGGTCAGTACTGAGGGAGCGCTGCACTGTCGGAGGGTCAGTACTGAGGGAGCGCTGCACTGTCGGAGGGTCAGTACTGAGGGAGCGCCGCACTGTCGGAGGGTCAGTACTGAGGGAGCGCCGCACTGTCAGAGGGTCAGTACTGAGGGAGCGCCGCACTGTCGGAGGGTCAGTGCTGAGGGAGCGCCGCACTGTCAGAGGGTCAGTACTGAGGGAGCGCCGCACTGTCGGAGGGTCAGTACTGAGGGAGCGCCGCACTGTCGGAGGGTCAGTGCTGAGGGAGCGCCGCACTGTCGGAGGGTCAGTACTGAGGGAGCGCTGCACTGTCGGAGGGTCAGTACTGAGGGAGCGCCGCACTGTCGGAGGGTCAGTGCTGAGGGAGCGCCGCACTGTCAGAGGGTCAGTACTGAGGGAGCGCTGCACTGTCGGAGGGTCAGTACTGAGGGAGCGCTGCACTGTCGGAGGGTCAGTACTGAGGGAGCGCTGCACTGTCGGAGGGTCAGTACTGAGGGAGCGCCGCACTGTCAGAGGGTCAGTACTGAGGGAGCGCCGCACTGTCGGAGGGTCAGTGCTGAGGGAGCGCCGCACTGTCAGAGGGTCAGTACTGAGGGAGCGCCGCACTGTCGGAGGGTCAGTACTGAGGGAGCGCCGCACTGTCGGAGGGTCAGTACTGAGGGAGCGCCGCACTGTCGGAGGGTCAGTACTGAGGGAGCGCTGCACTGTCGGAGGGTCAGTACTGAGGGAGCGCCGCACTGTCGGAGGGTCAGTACTGAGGGAGCGCCGCACTGTCGGAGGGTCAGTACTGAGGGAGCGCCGCACTGTCGGAGGGTCAGTGCTGAGGGAGCGCCGCACTGTCGGAGGGTCAGTGCTGAGGGAGCGCCGCACTGTCGGAGGGTCAGTACTGAGGGAGCGCCGCACTGTCGGAGGGTCAGTGCTGAGGGAGCGCCGCACTGTCGGAGGGTCAGTACTGAGGGAGCGCCGCACTGTCGGAGGGTCGGTACTGAGGGAGCGCCGCACTGTCGGAGGGTCAGTACCGAGGGAGCGCCGCACTGTCGGAGGATCGGTACCGAGGGAGCGCCGCACTGTCGGAGGGTCAGTACCGAGGGAGCGCCGCACTGTCGGAGGGTCAGTACTGAGGGAGCGCCGCACTGTCGGAGGGTCAGTGCTGAGGGAGCGCCGCACTGTCGGAGGGTCAGTGCTGAGGGAGCGCCGCACTGTCGGAGGGTCAGTGCTGAGGGAGCGCCGCACTGTCGGAGGGTCAGTACTGAGGGAGCGCCGCACTGTCGGAGGGTCAGTACTGAGGGAGCGCCGCACTGTCGGAGGGTCAGTGCTGAGGGAGCGCCGCACTGTCGGAGGGTCAGTGCTGAGGGAGCGCCGCACTGTCGGAGGGTCAGTACTGAGGGAGCGCCGCACTGTCGGAGGGTCAGTGCTGAGGGAGCGCCGCACTGTCGGAGGGTCAGTACTGAGGGAGCGCCGCACTGTCGGAGGGTCAGTACTGAGGGAGTGCTGCACTGTCAGAGGTGTCGTCTTTCAGATGAGACGTTAAACCGAGGCCCCGTCTGCCCTCTCAGGTGGATGTAGAAAATCCCAGGGCCACTATTTTGAAGAAGAGCAGGGGGAGTTCTCCCCGGTGTCCTGGGCAATATTTATCCCTCAACAAACATCACTAAAACAGATTATCTGGTCATTATCACATTGCTGTTTGTGGGATCTTGCTGTGTGTAAATTGGCTGCTGCGTTTCCTACATTACAACAGTGACCGCACTTTAGAAAGCTCTTTGGGACGTCCGGAGGCCGTGAAAGGTGCTATATAAATGCAAGTTCTTTTGTTTATTTTCTTTGTCATCCTCGCCACAGTGGCAGAGTTGGATTTGAGAATTTGTGAAGATGTGGAGTTGCGGGTGAGGGTCTGTAACCTACCTCGGGGGTCTTAACGTTAATGTTCCCTCTCTCTCTCCTGTTTTCAGAGGTTGTGAGAACTCACTACACTCCGACTGCGTTCCTCTCGCTGTCCCGCGGCTCGTGCCGCGCCCTGTTTGAGGAACTCCTTCTCCTGCTTCAGCCCCTCTCGGTATTCACCTTCCACCTGGACCCCCTCTTCGAGTACCACCACCAGTTCCTGGCAGGGCAGAGGTGTGTCGGGAGTGACCCCGGACTCCAGGGGCTGGTTCAGGAGGAGAGGGGCCCCCCCGGACCCTTAGGGAAGCAGGAGCTGGAAAACGGCCATCCCGGGGCCCAAAACGGCCAGCTGACCGCTGGAGGCGCCTCCAATCAGAGAGAGGAGTTCAGGAAAGGGGCCAATCAGAAGCCTCTGGCCAGAGGGGCGTCCAATGAAGCACAGGAGGTCAACCATCAAGGTCAAGCAAAGGTTGAGGAGCCAAAGAACGGGGATGCAGAGCCAGCGGAGGGTGTGAAGGTGAATGGGCAGCAGATTGCTAAGCGAGAGCTGGACTATCAGGGGGGCATGGATGAGTTGGGATACACACTGCAGCAGACCTTTGACCAAGTGGTTCAGTGGGGCGACAGACTGGCACAGACCCTGGTGGAACTCAAGAAGCCACCGGCCGTTCCTGAGCAGAGGCCCAGGCCGCTGGAGACGGCCCTGGGGGAGAAGAGAAGGTTCAGCTGGTGGGAGCAACTGGGTCAGAGTTCCCAGGTCTACCTCTCCCCCCACCAGAAGGGATCAGCCTTTGCCAAGTGGATGAAACCAAAGACTGCAAGCTTGAAAACCAACACCCTCTTCGAATTGATTAGGAGGGATCCTGCAGCAGCCAAAAGTCCGACGGCACAAGATTGCAGCGGAAAGGTTAATAACCCGGGGTCCCCACTGCAGAACAGTGAAGGAGAAGGGCTCAACACTAACTCTACAGATCCTATTGGCCCATTCTCTCAGAAAGACTCCGCAAATGGCAGCGATGATGGGCAGGGAGATCCCACGCTGTGTAGCGGGGACCCATCTGACCAGCCGGAAGAGGGCGGTCCGCCCAAGGCTTCACGCGACCACAGGCCCGGGTCGTTGACGAGTGACCCGAGGACGGAGGGGCTGGATCGCACGCCTCTGCTCAAACTGGGCGACAGACTGTGGCTGGGGAGACTGTTTGGTGCCAAGGTTCCCTCCACCTACTCACCGGATGACCAACCGCGGCAGGAGGCGAAGCCCCATCGAGGCCGGTAATGGGGCGGCTCTGCGCCGCGGCTCTGTTTTAACGGGGTCTCCTCGGACTCCCGGTCTCTCTCTCTCTGACCCCATAGTCAGGGGATGGGAACTGCACAGAAACTGGACAAGATCATCGGCCTCACAAACAGCATTGCTCACCATGTTTGTGTCTCCATGACGGTGGTGCCAGGCTCTGCACACGTATGAATATATACACACGCACGTCTATAAACGTGTACGCACACGCACGTCTATAAACGTGTACGCACACGCACGTCTATAAACGTGTACGCACACGCACGTCTATAAACGTGTACGCACACGCACGTCTATAAACGTGTACGCACACGCACGTCTATAAACGTGTACACACACATATATAAACACGTACACACAAACATGTACACGCATGTATATAAACGTGTACGCACACACGTATAAACGTGTACACACATACACATATAAACGTGTACACACGTATATAAACGTGTACGTACGCATGTATATAAACATGTACACATGCACATAAATGTGTACACTCATGCACAAGTACATACAGCACACACACACACAAACATGTACACCTAAATTATACATTCTTGTACTTGTGCATACACTAGTGTAGTTGGGCACAGCTCCTGTGACCCATTACTGTGCCCTCGATCTCCAATCACTGGGACCACATCATCTCGGACCGCCCTCTGTGCAGACCTGAAACGTGTTGTGCCTCAAGTAGAGCAGATGGTCACTGGAAGAAAGGCAGGCAGACCCACCCTCCGCTCCCCACATTGTCCAGTCCCACCACCCCGAGTCCACACACACCCACCCTCCGCTCCCCACATTGTCCAGTCCCACCACCCCGAGTCCACACACACCCACCCTCCGCTCCCCACTGCGGCCCCCATTTTCTGTCCAGTCCCACCACCTCTCTGCCCTCCAGGGTGACCGGCCGTCTGCTTTTGTTTTTTGCAGGTTACCGTCGAACTGGCTGCAGGTGAACATCAACCCCTTCAACCAGCTGCTCAGATCGTCCCCCGTGGGGAAGGACAGACTCCCGCAGGCACCGGAGATCATTACCCAGTCACAGGAACCCTCCAAATCAGCGAGGTAGAGGCAGCTCACCCTCACTGTTACCCCCCCATTCCCCCTCACTGTTACCCCCCCTTCCCCCTCACTGTTACCCCCCTTTCCCCCTCACTGTTACCCCCCCTTTCCCCCTCACTGTTACCCCCCCTTTCCCCCTCACTGTTACCCCCCTTTCCCCCTCACTGTTACCCCCCTTTCCCCCTCACTGTTACCCCCCTTTCCCCCTCACTGTTACCCCCCTTTCCCCCTCACTGTTACCCCCCCTTTCCCCCTCACTGTTACCCCCCTTTCCCCCTCACTGTTACCCCCCTTTCCCCCTCACTGTTACCCCCCTTTCCCCCCTTTCCCCCTCACTGTTACCCCCCCTTTCCCCCTCACTGTTACCCCCCCTTTCCCCCTCACTGTTACCCCCCTTTCCCCCTCACTGTTACCCCCCTTTCCCCCCGATATTCTTTCACCGGACGGCGGATTGACCTCCACTGGGGTTCGAGTGTCAGACACACTCAGCCTTCCTCCACCTCACCCGAGTCCTGACTTTATCGCTGAGCCCGGGCAGCGAGTGTCATGGGATCAGGAAGAGGCCATTCAGCCCCTCGAGCCTGTTCCGCCATTCAGTTAGATCATGGCTGATCTGTACTTTAATTCCACATGGTTCCATATCCCTTAATACCTTTACTAGAATCGTACAGCACAGTGGGAGGCCATTCAGCCCATTGTGCCTGTGCCGGCCCTTTGAAAGATCTATCCAATTAGTCCCACTCCCCCTGCCCTTTCCCCATAGCCCTGCAAATCTTTCCCCTTCAGATATTTCTCCAATTCCCCTTTAGAAAGTTATTATTGAATCTGCTTCCACCGCCCTTTCAGGCAGTGAATTCCAGATCATCACAACTCACTGCGTAAAAAACATTCTCCCCCTCTCCCCTCTGGTTCTTTTGCCAATTATTTTAAATCTCCGACCTCTGGTTTACCGACCCTCCTGCCACTGGAATCAGTTTCTCCTTATTTACTCTATCAAAACCCCTCATAAATCTAAATCTTGAAAGCCCCAATTGACCCCCAGCCTTGACAGCTTTTTGGGGGGAGAGAGTTCCAGATTCCCACTCCCCTTTGTGTGAAGAAATGCTTCCTGACATCACCCCTGAACGGCCGAGCTCTAATTTTAAGGTTCTGCCCCCTTGTTCTGGACTCTCTCCCACCAGAGGAAATAGTTTCTCTCCATCGACCCTATCGAATCCTTTAATCATCTTAAACACCTCGATTAGATCACCCCTTAATCTTCTAAACTCGAGGGATTGCAAGACCAGTCTATGTAACCGGCCCTCATAAATTAACCCTTTTAGCCCCGGCAGAAAGTCAACTGTGGACGGCATCACAGTCCGTCCTGGTCCCATCGTGCACTTTCCAGCAGGGGTCACTGGCTGGCCACCAAGAGCTGAGGCCAACTACAGCCCCCAGTTGTGGGAGGAGATTAAATGAGTGGAGTCCACGAGAGGGGAGGGGGAGCACGGGCCGCGGGGGAGGAAGTGAAGGGGCCGCGGGAGCACGGGCCGCGGGAGCACGGACCGCGGGGGAGGGGGGAGCGCGGGGGAGGGGGAGGGGGGAGCGCGGGCCGCGGGGGAGGGGGAGCGCGGGCCGCGGTGGAGCGCGGGGAGGGGGGAGCGCGGGCCGCGGAGGAGGAAGTGAAGGGGCCGCGAGGAGCGAGCGAAGGGGCTGCGGGGAGGGGCTCTCAATCTGCCTTTTTGTGTGCGGGGTGGGTGGGGCTGAGCGACAGTGAGAGGCGTCTGATTCCTAACGGCCCCCCCTCTCCCTCCCAGGATGGTGCGGACTCTCTGCGATCACACGGCCACAGACAAGGACCACCTGAGCTTCAAGAGAGGAGAGACCCTGGAGATCGTGGCCTGCGTGGACGAGGACTGGATCCGCTGTTGCCACGGTGACACCTCGGGCCTCGTGCCCATCGGATACACGTCGCTCATTTAGAGAAACGGGACACGGGCCGGCGAAACACTTAACGCTGCGCGAGGCTCCCCGACACTTCACCGTCACCCTACACCCACCGTCACCAGCTGCTTCCCCTTAGACAGACGTGCAATACCCCTCGCCCCCCTCCCCCCGGCGTCACAGGACTGAACGCGGGCAAAGACCTCCCCCAACTGCACTTCGAATCCTCCACAGCCCAAGCCTGGCATCACCGTCTCCTCGAGTATTAAACACATCGCTAAATGGCAGCCATTACCACCAGCTCCGCTGGGGCCTTGTTTCACTTTGTGGGAGATTCGCCACTGTGACAGTGAAATCCTCACCTCATCTCACAGTGGGTAAAAGGGAACGATTCACTCCCCTCTGGGACTGTACGGCCCGTGTGTGTCTCAGTGTCAGCTCCTGTACATTGTACAGTACACAATGGGTAAAAGGGAACGATTCACTCCTGTGTGGGACTGTACGGCCCCGTGTGTGTCTCAGTGTCAGCTCCTGTACATTGTACAGTACACAGTGGGTAAAAGGGAACGATTCACTCCCCTCTGGGACTGTACGGCCCGTGTGTGTCTCAGTGTCAGCTCCTGTACATGGACAGCACACAGTGGGTAAAAGGGAACGATTCACTCCTGTCTGGGACTGTACGGCCCCGTGTGTGTCTCAGTGTCAGCTCCTGTACAATGTACAGTACACAGTGGGTAAAAGGGAACGATTCACTCCTGTCTGGGACTGTACGGCCCGTGTGTGTCTCAGTGTCAGCTCCTGTACATGTACAGTACACAGTGGGTAAAAGGGAACGATTCACTCCTGTCTGGGACTGTACGGCCCCGTGTGTGTCTCAGTGTCAGCTCCTGTACATTGTACAGTACACAGTGGGTAAAAGGGAACGATTCACTCCTGTCTGGGACTGTACGGCCCGTGTGTGTCTCAGTGTCAGCTCCTGTACATTGTACAGTACACGGTGGGTAAAAGGGAACGATTCACTCCTGTCTGGGACTGTACGGCCCGTGTGTGTCTCAGTGTCAGCTCCTGTACATGTACAGTACACAGTGGGTAAAAGGGAACCACTATTATTTTTGTACAGCTCTCTATATAACTTGGTAACCTCGTGTAAATATACAGCATAAACTCCATAAAGGGAATGATTGATTGTTATTGTCTGCTTCTGTATATCGGGGCAGCCTCCCCTGCTATCTTTACTGTGAGCTGGTACCAGGAGAGGATGGCAGGCTGTGTGGTGATCGAGGTACTGGCCTTCATTGACTCTGATAAATAGGATCTCCCGTCACGTATGTTGAGTGTAACACGTGTGTCAGCTTTTAGACAACATGTAGTGAACACTGCCTCACCTTGTGAGACTTTCACTGTCACAATGGCTAGATTCTCACCAGGAGTCTGTGGGCCTGACTGGCTACAGACAACAAAACTCGATTTCTCGATCTGTCTCCCCTCCTCTCTTCACTCTCTCTGGGGCCTGTGTCTACGGGCAAAGTCTCCCCCAGCTCACTCCACCACTGGTGGGCACAGACAATCAGTTAATTGAGCCCCGGCATGTTCTACCCCAACATCCACACACTCACAATCACTCACACACATACTCACACTCACTCTCAATCAATCTCACACTCACACTCGATCAATCTCACACTCACTCTCAATCAATCTCACACACACACTCAATCAATCTCACACACACACTCAATCAATCTCACACACACACTCGATCAATCGCACACTCACACTCGATCAATCTCACACACACAATCAATCTCACACGCACACTCAATCAATCTCACACTCAATCAATCTCACACGCACACTCAATCAATCTCACACTCAATCAATCGCACACTCAATCAATCGCACACTCAATCAATCTCACACGCACACTCAATCAATCTCACACGCACACTCAATCAATCTCACACGCACACTCAATCAATCGCACACTCAATCAATCGCACACTCAATCAATCAATCAATCGCACACTCAATCAATCTCACACTCAATCAATCGCACACTCAATCAATCGCACACTCAATCAATCGCACACTCAATCAATCTCACACGCACACTCAATCAATCTCACACGCACACTCAATCAATCGCACACTCAATCAATCGCACACTCAATCAATCGCACACTCAATCAATCGCACACTCAATCAATCGCACACTCACACTCAATCAATCGCACACTCACACTCAATCAATCGCACACTCACACTCAATCAATCGCACACTCACACTCAAATCTCACACACAATCAATCTCACTCACGCACACTCACACACTCAATCTCACACACGCACACTCACAATCAATCGCACACTCAATCAATCGCACACTCACAATCAATCAATCGCACACTCACACACTCACTCACACTCACTCAATCGCACACACACACACTCAATCGCACACACACACACTCAATCGCACTCACTCAATCGCACACACACACTCAATCGCACACACACACACTCAATCGCACACACACTCAATCAATCGCACACTCACAATCAATCAATCGCACACTCACAATCAATCAATCTCACACACACTCACACTCAATCAATCTCACACTCACAATCAATCAATCTCACACACACTCACAATCAATCAATCTCACACACACTCACAATCAATCAATCTCACACACACTCACACTCAATCAATCTCACACTCACAATCAATCAATCTCACACTCACAATCAATCAATCTCACACTCACAATCAATCAATCTCACACTCACAATCAATCAATCTCACACTCACAATCAATCAATCTCACACACACTCACAATCAATCAATCTCACACACACTCACAATCAATCAATCTCACACACACTCACAATCAATCAATCGCACACTCACAATCAATCAATCGCACACTCACAATCAATCAATCTCACACACACTCACAATCAATCAATCTCACACACACTCACACTCAATCAATCTCACACTCACAATCAATCAATCGCACACTCACAATCAATCAATCTCACACACACTCACAATCAATCAATCTCACACACACTCACACTCAATCAATCTCACACTCACAATCAATCAATCTCACACACACTCACAATCAATCAATCGCACACTCACAATCAATCAATCGCACACTCACAATCAATCAATCGCACACTCACAATCAATCAATCTCACACACACTCACAATCAATCAATCTCACACACACTCACACTCAATCAATCTCACACTCACAATCAATCAATCTCACACTCACAATCAATCAATCTCACACTCACAATCAATCAATCTCACACTCACAATCAATCAATCTCACACACACTCAATCAATCTCACACACACTCAATCAATCTCACACACACAATCAATCAATCTCACACACACTCACAATCAATCAATCTCACACACACTCACACTCAATCAATCTCACACTCACAATCAATCAATCTCACACACTCACAATCAATCAATCTCACACACACTCACAATCAATCAATCTCACACTCACAATCAATCAATCTCACACACACTCACAATCAATCAATCTCACACACACTCACAATCAATCAATCTCACACACACTCACAATCAATCAATCGCACACTCACAATCAATCAATCACACACTCACAATCAATCAATCTCACACACACTCACAATCAATCTCACACACACTCACAATCAATCAATCTCACACTCACAATCAATCAATCTCACACTCACAATCAATCAATCTCACACTCACAATCAATCAATCTCACACACTCACAATCAATCAATCTCACACACACTCACAATCAATCTCACACACACTCACAATCAATCAATCTCACACTCACAATCAATCAATCTCACACACACTCACAATCAATCAATCTCACACACACTCACAATCAATCAATCTCACACACACTCACAATCAATCAATCGCACACTCACAATCAATCAATCTCACACACACTCACAATCAATCTCACACACACTCACAATCAATCTCACACTCACAATCAATCAATCTCACACTCACAATCAATCAATCTCACACACACTCACAATCAATCAATCTCAAACACACTCACAATCAATCGCACACTCACAATCAATCGCACACTCACAATCAATCAATCGCACA
The DNA here is from genome assembly GCF_035084215.1 of Heptranchias perlo. Taxonomy (NCBI): domain Eukaryota; kingdom Metazoa; phylum Chordata; class Chondrichthyes; order Hexanchiformes; family Hexanchidae; genus Heptranchias; species Heptranchias perlo. The sequence continues at coordinate 1,441,337 of NC_090368.1, read as the reverse complement.
CTCACAATCAATCGCACACTCACAATCAATCAATCGCACACTCACACTCAATCGCACACTCACACACACACTCACTCTCGATCAATCAATCACATGACGGGGGTCCATTAGTTTTCTGTCCATTTGAACTCCACAGGGTACCCGGCCGGGGGGGGGTCCTGATTCATTCTCTAATTGCAACCACTCAGAGGCTGCTGCCAGATCCTTCCCACCCCCCCACCGTCCCTCTCCCGCCACCCTTTAATTTCCCCCCCCTCCCCGCTCACAGTCCCTCTCTCACACTATCCTCCACACCCCATCCCTCCCCTCTCACTCTCTTCCTCCCCTTCCCTCCGCTCTCCCCCCTTCCCTCCGCTCTCACTCTCTTCCCCCCCCTTCCCTCCGCTCTCCCTCCCCTTCCCTCCGCTCTCTCTCTCTTCCCCCCCTTCCCTCCGCTCTCTCTCTCTTCCCCCCCTTCCCTCCGCTCTCTCTCTCTTCCCCCCCTTCCCTCCGCTCTCTCTCTCTTCCCCCCCTTCCCTCCGCTCTCACTCTCTTCCTCCCCTTCCCTCCGCTCTCCCCCCCCTTCCCCCCCTTCCCTCCGCTCTCACTCTCTTCCCCCCCCCTTCCCTCCGCTCTCACTCTCTTCCCCCCCCCTTCCCTCCGCTCTCACTCTCTTCCCCCCCTTCCCTCCGCTCTCACTCTCTTCCCTCCCCTTCCCTCCGCTCTCACTCTCTCCCTCCCCTCTCACTCTCTCCCTCCCCTTCCCTCCGCTCTCACTCTCTTCCCCCCCTCTTCCCTCCACTCACTCTCTTCCCTCCCCTTCCCTCCGCTCTCACTCTCTTTCCCCCCCTTCCCTCCGCTCTCACTCTCTCCCTCCCCTTCCCTCCGCTCTCACTCTCTTCCCTCCGCTCTCACTCTCTCCCTCCCCTTCCCTCCGCTCTCACTCTCTTCCCTCCGCTCTCACTCTCTCCCTCCCCTTCCCTCCGCTCTCACTCTCTTCCCCCCGCTCTCACTCTCTTCCCCCCCTCACTCTCTTCCCCCCCTCTCACTCTCTTCCCCCCCCCCTTCCCTCCCCTCACTCTCTCCCCCCCCCTTCCCTCCGCTCTCACTCTCTCCCTCCCCTTCCCTCCGCTCTCACTCTCTTCCCTCCGCTCTCACTCTCTTCCCTCCGCTCTCACTCTCTCCCTCCCCTTCCCTCCGCTCTCACTCTCTTCCCTCCGCTCTCACTCTCTTCCCCCCGCTCTCACTCTCTTCCCCCCCTCTCACTCTCTTCCCCCCCTCTCACTCTCTTCCCCCCCTCTCACTCTCTCCCCCCCCCCTTCCCTCCCCTCACTCTCTCCCCCCCCCTTCCCTCCCCTCACTCTCTCCCCCCCCCTTCCCTCCCCTCACTCTCTCCCCCCCTTCCCTCCCCTCTCACTCTCTCCCCCCCTTCCCTCCGCTCTCACTCTCTCCCCCCCTTCCCTCCGCTCTCACTCTCTCCCTCCCCTTCCCTCCGCTCTCACTCTCTCCCTCCCCTTCCCTCCGCTCTCACTCTCTCCCTCCCCTTCCCTCCCCTCACTCTCTCCCCCCCTTCCCTCCCCTCTCACTCTCTCCCTCCCCTTCCCTCCGCTCTCACTCTCTCCCTCCCCTTCCCTCCGCTCTCACTCTCTTCCCCCCACTTCCCTCCGCTCTCACTCTCTCCCTCCCCTTCCCTCCGCTCTCACTCTCTCCCTCCCCTTCCCTCCGCTCTCACTCTCTCCCTCCCCTTCCCTCCGCTCTCACTCTCTCCCTCTCCCTCCCCTTCCCTCCGCTCTCACTCTCTCCCTCCCCTTCCCTCCGCTCTCACTCTCTCCCTCCCCTTCCCTCCGCTCTCACTCTCTCCCTCTCCCTCCCCTTCCCTCCGCTCTCACTCTCTCCCTCTCCCTCCCCTTCCCTCCGCTCTCACTCTCTCCCTCTCCCTCCCCTTCCCTCCGCTCTCACTCTCTCCCTCCCCTTCCCTCCGCTCTCACTCTCTCCCTCCCCTTCCCTCCGCTCTCACTCTCTCCCTCCCCTTCCCTCCGCTCTCACTCTCTCCCTCCCCTTCCCTCCGCTCTCACTCTCTCCCTCCCCTTCCCTCCGCTCTCACTCTCTCTCTCCCTCCGCTCTCACTCTCTCTCTCCCTCCCCTCTCACTCTCACTCTCTCCCTCCCCTCTCACTCTCACTCTCTCCCTCCCCTTCCCTCTCACTCTCTTCCCCCCTTCCCTCCGCTCTCACTCTCTTCCCCCCCCTCTCCCTCCCCTTCCCTCCGCTCTCACTCTCTCCCTCCCCTTCCCTCCGCTCTCACTCTCTCCCTCCCCTTCCCTCCGCTCTCACTCTCTCCCTCCCCTTCCCTCCGCTCTCACTCTCTCCCTCCCCTTCCCTCTCACTCTCTCCCTCCCCTTCCCTTCCCTCTCACTCTCTTCCCCCCTTCCCTCCGCTCTCACTCTCTTCCCCCCTTCCCTCCCCTCTCACTCTCTCCCTCCCCTTCCCTCCGCTCTCACTCTCTCCCTCCCCTTCCCTCCGCTCTCACTCTCTCCCTCCCCTTCCCTCCGCTCTCACTCTCTCCCTCCCCTTCCCTCCGCTCTCACTCTCTCCCTCCCCTTCCCTCCGCTCTCACTCTCTCCCTCCCCTTCCCTCCGCTCTCACTCTCTCCCTCCCCTTCCCTCTCACTCTCTCCCTCCCCTTCCCTTCCCTCTCACTCTCTTCCCCCCTTCCCTCCGCTCTCACTCTCTTCCCCCCTTCCCTCCCCTCTCACTCTCTTCCCCCCTTCCCTCCCCTCTCACTCTCTCCCTCCCCTTCCCTCCGCTCTCACTCTCTCCCTCCCCTTCCCTCCGCTCTCACTCTCTCCCTCCCCTTCCCTCCGCTCTCACTCTCTCCCTCCCCTTCCCTCCGCTCTCACTCTCTTCCCCCCCTTCCCTCCCCTCTCACTCTCTTCCCCCCCTTCCCTCCCCTCTCACTCTCTTCCCCCCCTTCCCTCCCCTCTCACTCTCTTCCCCCCTTCCCTCCCCTCTCACTCTCTTCCCCCCCTTCCCTCCCCTCTCACTCTCTCCCTCCCCTTCCCTCCGCTCTCACTCTCTTCCCCCCCTTCCCTCCCCTCTCACTCTCTTCCCCCCTTCCCTCCCCTCTCACTCTCTTCCCCCCCTTCCCTCCCCTCTCACTCTCTCCCTCCCCTTCCCTCCGCTCTCACTCTCTCCCTCTCCCTCCCCTTCCCTCCGCTCTCACTCTCTCCCTCTCCCTCCCCTTCCCTCCGCTCTCACTCTCTCCCTCTCCCTCCCCTTCCCTCCGCTCTCACTCTCTCCCTCTCCCTCCCCTTCCCTCCGCTCTCACTCTCTCCCTCCCCTTCCCTCCGCTCTCACTCTCTCCCTCCCCTTCCCTCCGCTCTCACTCTCTCCCTCCCCTTCCCTCCGCTCTCACTCTCTCCCTCCCCTTCCCTCCGCTCTCACTCTCTCCCTCCCCTTCCCTCCGCTCTCACTCTCTCTCTCCCTCCGCTCTCACTCTCTCCCTCCCCTTCCCTCTCACTCTCTTCCCCCCTTCCCTCCGCTCTCACTCTCTTCCCCCCCCCTCTCCCTCCCCTTCCCTCCGCTCTCACTCTCTCCCTCCCCTTCCCTCCGCTCTCACTCTCTCCCTCCCCTTCCCTCCGCTCTCACTCTCTCCCTCCCCTTCCCTCCGCTCTCACTCTCTCCCTCCCCTTCCCTCCGCTCTCACTCTCTCCCTCCCCTTCCCTCTCACTCTCTTCCCCCCTTCCCTCCGCTCTCACTCTCTTCCCCCCTTCCCTCCCCTCTCACTCTCTCCCTCCCCTTCCCTCCGCTCTCACTCTCTCCCTCCCCTTCCCTCCGCTCTCACTCTCTCCCTCCCCTTCCCTCCGCTCTCACTCTCTCCCTCCCCTTCCCTCCGCTCTCACTCTCTCCCTCCCCTTCCCTCCCCTCTCACTCTCTTCCCCCCCTTCCCTCCCCTCTCACTCTCTCCCCCCCCCCTTCCCTCCCCTCACTCTCTCCCCCCCCCTTCCCTCCCCTCTCACTCTCTCCCTCCCCTTCCCTCCGCTCTCACTCTCTCCCTCCCCTTCCCTCCCCTCTCACTCTCTTCCCTCCGCTCTCACTCTCTCCCTCCCCTTCCCTCCGCTCTCACTCTCTTCCCCCCGCTCTCACTCTCTCCCCCCCCCCCTTCCCTCCCCTCACTCTCTCCCCCCCCTTCCCTCCCCTCACTCTCTCCCCCCCCCCTTCCCTCCCCTCACTCTCTCCCCCCCTTCCCTCCCCTCTCACTCTCTCCCCCCCTTCCCTCCGCTCTCACTCTCTCCCCCCCTTCCCTCCGCTCTCACTCTCTCCCTCCCCTTCCCTCCGCTCTCACTCTCTCCCTCCCCTTCCCTCCGCTCTCACTCTCTCCCTCCCCTTCCCTCCGCTCTCACTCTCTCCCTCCCCTTCCCTCCGCTCTCACTCTCTCCCTCCCCTTCCCTCCGCTCTCACTCTCTCCCTCTCCCTCCCCTTCCCTCCGCTCTCACTCTCTCCCTCTCCCTCCCCTTCCCTCCGCTCTCACTCTCTCCCTCTCCCTCCCCTTCCCTCCGCTCTCACTCTCTCCCTCCCCTTCCCTCCGCTCTCACTCTCTCCCTCCCCTTCCCTCCGCTCTCACTCTCTCCCTCTCCCTCCCCTTCCCTCCCCTCTCACTCTCTTCCCCCCACTTCCCTCCGCTCTCACTCTCTCCCTCCCCTTCCCTCCGCTCTCACTCTCTCCCTCCCCTTCCCTCCGCTCTCACTCTCTCCCTCCCCTTCCCTCCGCTCTCACTCTCTCCCTCCCCTTCCCTCCGCTCTCACTCTCTCCCTCTCCCTCCCCTTCCCTCCGCTCTCACTCTCTCCCTCTCCCTCCCCTTCCCTCCGCTCTCACTCTCTCCCTCCCCTTCCCTCCGCTCTCACTCTCTCCCTCCCCTTCCCTCCCCTTCCCTCCGCTCTCACTCTCTCCCTCTCCCTCCCCTTCCCTCCGCTCTCACTCTCTCCCTCTCCCTCCCCTTCCCTCCGCTCTCACTCTCTCCCTCTCCCTCCCCTTCCCTCCGCTCTCACTCTCTCCCTCTCCCTCCCCTTCCCTCCGCTCTCACTCTCTCCCTCCCCTTCCCTCCGCTCTCACTCTCTCCCTCCCCTTCCCTCCGCTCTCACTCTCTCCCTCCCCTTCCCTCCGCTCTCACTCTCTCCCTCCCCTTCCCTCCGCTCTCACTCTCTCCCTCCCCTTCCCTCCGCTCTCACTCTCTCTCTCCCTCCGCTCTCACTCTCTCTCTCCCTCCCCTCTCACTCTCACTCTCTCCCTCCCCTTCCCTCTCACTCTCTTCCCCCCTTCCCTCCGCTCTCACTCTCTTCCCCCCCCCTCTCCCTCCCCTTCCCTCCGCTCTCACTCTCTCCCTCCCCTTCCCTCCGCTCTCACTCTCTCCCTCCCCTTCCCTCCGCTCTCACTCTCTCCCTCCCCTTCCCTCTCACTCTCTCCCTCCCCTTCCCTTCCCTCTCACTCTCTTCCCCCCTTCCCTCCGCTCTCACTCTCTTCCCCCCTTCCCTCCCCTCTCACTCTCTCCCTCCCCTTCCCTCCGCTCTCACTCTCTCCCTCCCCTTCCCTCCGCTCTCACTCTCTCCCTCCCCTTCCCTCCGCTCTCACTCTCTCCCTCCCCTTCCCTCCGCTCTCACTCTCTCCCTCCCCTTCCCTCCGCTCTCACTCTCTCTCTCCCTCCGCTCTCACTCTCTCTCTCCCTCCCCTCTCACTCTCTCCCTCCCCTCTCACTCTCTTCCCCCCTTCCCTCCGCTCTCACTCTCTTCCCCCCCCCTCTCCCTCCCCTTCCCTCCGCTCTCACTCTCTCCCTCCCCTTCCCTCCGCTCTCACTCTCTCCCTCCCCTTCCCTCCGCTCTCACTCTCTCCCTCCCCTTCCCTCCGCTCTCACTCTCTTCCCCCCCTTCCCTCCCCTCTCACTCTCTCCCTCCCCTTCCCTCTCACTCTCTCCCTCCCCTTCCCTCTCACTCTCTCCCTCCCTCCCCTCTCACTCTCTCCCCCCCCCCCTCTCACTCTCTCCCCCCCCCCCTCTCCAGTCCCCCCCCCCCTCTCTCCAGTCCCCCCCCTCTCTCTCCAGTCCCCCCCCTCTCTCTCCAGTCCCCCCCCTCTCTCTCCAGTCCCCCCCCTCTCTCTCCAGTCCCCCCCCCCTCTCCAGTCCCCCCCCCCCCTCTCCAGTCCCCCCCCCCCTCTCTCCAGTCCCACCCCCCCCCCCCGCCGGGTCCCCTCTCTCTCCGGATGTATAATGGCTCCCAGTCCACATTGTCTCCCTGCATCTTCCCATCCATTGCTGTTAATAAACTGCTCTGTTAACCTCTTGAGCCTTATTCTTTCTGCTGGTTTATGCCTGGGGCGTGCGCTCTCTCTGGTCCATGATGTTACTCGCTGTTGCTCAGCTTCACGTTGGAACATTCCACGGTTGCTGGGCTGCAGATGGCCGCACTTTAATTAGTGCAGGGTTAATTAGCTCAGCGCAGAGTTTAAATTTCGGTGTAGTCGTGCCCTGGGGGACAATTCCAGACTCACTCACCCCAGGTGTGTCTTTACCTGGCTCCAGATCGAGGGGGCCGAGACCCATTGTGACCCTTGACCCCCGGCTCAGACCAGCTGACTCACCCCCGGATAGGCCGAGTGAGATCCCTCAAACGGCAAGGAAACGAACGAGCAATTGATCTGTGTTTTCATCGGATGCCACAGCACAGGAGGAGGCCACTCGGCCCTTCGTGCCTGTGCCGGCTCTTTGAGAGAGCTATCCAATCAGTCCCACTCCCCCCCGCTCTCTCCCCATAGCCCTGCAAATGGAAGCATTAGTTGAGGGAGGACATCGGGAGTGGGATCTTTAGCATCCAGTTTAACGTCACATCTGAAAGACGGCACCTCCGACAGTGCAGCACTCCCTCGGTACTGCACTGGGACTGTCGGCCTGGATTACGGGCTCGAACCCATGACCTTCTGACTCTGAGGCGAGAGAGACACCCACTGAGCCACCGCTGAGGCCCAAGAACTGCACAGATGAGAAACAATGCTGGGGTAGTGGAACTGAGACAGGCCGCAGAACGGCACTTGCAAAACAGGAAGCAGAATGAGAGCAGAAACACATCCTGCAGACATCAACAAACTGCAACGGTGATGACAGGTTTTTAAACTCATTTATTTTTTGTAATATTTTATATGCTCACTGAGGTAAGGGAGGTCAGTGCTGGAGAATGAAACTAGGCACACAGAATAAAGCTCATCACACACTCCCAGGGCAGGTACAGCACGGGTTAGATGCAGAGTAAAGCTCCCTCTACACTGTCCCATCAAACACTCCCAGGGCAGGTTCAGGGTTAGATACAGAGTAAAGCTCCCTCTACACTGTCCCATCAAACACTCCCAGGGTAGGTACAGCACGGGTTAGATACAGAGTAAAGCTCCCTCTACACTATCCATCAAACACTCCCAGGGCAGGTACAGGGTTAGATACAGAGTGAAGCTCCCTCTACACTGTCCCATCAAACACTCCCAGGGCAGGTACAGCACAGGTTAGATACAGAGTAAAGCTCCCTCTACACTGTCCCATCAAACACTCCCAGGGCAGGTACAGGGTTAGATACAGAGTAAAGCTCCCTCTACTCTGTCCCATCAAACACTCCCAGGGCAGGTACAGGGTTAGATGCAGAGTAAAGCTCCCTCTACACTGTCCCATCAAACACTCCCAGGGCAGGTTCAGGGTTAGATACAGAGTAAAGCTCCCTCTACACTGTCCCATCAAACACTCCCAGGGTAGGTACAGCACGGGTTAGATACAGAGTAAAGCTCCCTCTACACTATCCCATCAAACACTCCCAGGGCAGGTACAGGGTTAGATACAGAGTGAAGCTCCCTCTACACTGTCCCATCAAACACTCCCAGGGCAGGTACAGCACAGGTTAGATACAGAGTAAAGCTCCCTCTACACTGTCCCATCAAACACTCCCAGGGCAGGTACAGGGTTAGATACAGAGTAAAGCTCCCTCTACTCTGTCCCATCAAACACTCCCAGGGCAGGTACAGGGTTAGATACAGAGTAAAGCTCCCTCTACACTGTCCCATCAAACACTCCCAGGGCAGGTACAGGGTTAGATACAGAGTAAAGCTCCCTCTACACTGTCCCATCAAACACTCCCAGGGCAGGTACAGGGTTAGATACAGAGTAAAGCTCCCTCCACATTGTCCCATCAAACACTCTCAGGGCAGGTACAGCACGGGTTAGATACAGAGTAAAGCTCCCTCTACACTGTCCCATCAAACACTCCCAGGGCAGGTACAGGGTTAGATACAGAGTAAAGCTCCCTCTACACTGTCCCGTCAAACACTCCCAGGGCAGGTACAGGGTTAGATACAGAGTAAAGCTCCCTCTACACTGTCCCGTCAAACACTCCCAGGGCAGGTAAAGCACGGGTTAGATACAGAGTAAAGCTCCCTCGACACTGTCCCAATGTCAGTGTAACATTTCCCACACCGGGCCTCCTGTGGTTTCCAGGTGTGAACACACAGAGGTTGGATCAGTATCAAGTGTAGTGAGGCTCCCAGTGCCCGAGTCCCGAGCTGGTTATTTAAGTATCACTCAGTCTTGTGCTGCGAGCGGAGCAGGCTCGAGGGGCCGGCCGGCCGACTCCTCTCCTATTATGAATCCACCAATCGAGGGCAGCAGGGAGTCTCCAGAGCAGCCTGTTTTCAATTTGTATAAAGAATCACAGCAGGTCACGTGGCTCACCTGATGGGAGTGGGAATGTCGGCCAGGGGGGGCGGTTCACACACCAGGGCTCACGGTCAAAGGGGATCCAAATATTGACCTGATGGGTACTTCCCCCAGTCTCTCCCCCTCTCCTCCCCCCAGTCTCTCCCCACCCCTCCCCCCAGTCTCCCGCCCCTCCCCTCAGTGTCTCCCCAGTCTCTCCCCCTCCCCCCCCTCCCCTCCCTCCCCCCTCCCCTCCCCCTCCCCAGTCTCTCCCTCTCCCCCCCAGTCTCTCCCCCCTCCCCCCCCAGTCTCCCCCCTCCCCCCGTCTCTCCCCCCCTCCCCCCAGTCTCCCTCCCCCCGTCTCTCCCCCCCTCCCCCCCAGTCTCGCCCCCCCTCCCCCCCAGTCTCGCCCCCCCCTCCCCCCCAGTCTCGCCCCCCCCTCCCCCAGTCTCTCCCCCCCTCCCCCCCAGTCTCTCTCCCCCCCCACCCAGTCTCTCCCCCCTCCCCCCCAGTCTCTCCCCCCTCCCCCCCAGTCTCTCCCCCCTCTCCCCCCCTCCCCCCCAGTCTCTCCCCCCTCTCCCCCTCCCCCCCAGTCTCTCCCCCCTCCCCCCCAGTCTCTCCCCCCTCCCCCCCAGTCTCTCCCCCCTCCCCCCCAGTCTCTCCCCCCTCCCCCCCCCCGTGAGCTGTATTTACATTCTGCACATTATGTAAATTCTCCGTTCAGGTGCAGGACGGTCAGGTCAAAGGTCAGGCTCTGTCGCCTCATCAGAAACGAGGCCTGCTCGAGGCAGGGTCTCCCCTCCCCCTCCCCCTCCCCCTCCCCCTCCCCCCTCCTCGGGTGTAACTCGAGTTTACTTCTGTCTCTTGTAGATTTTCTCGGCGAATGTGAGGAAGATGCCCCGCGACAGGTTGGTGGAGTGTTGGTTGATGAGGCCCATCAGTCTCTGGTAGCTCTGCTCCTCGTACTGACGGTAGATCGCCTGCAGGCCCAGCTCACCGTACAGGGCCTTAACCTTGGCGACCTTCTCTTGCTCACTCCTCCCGTAGTTCTCCTACAGTCACGGGAAGGATTGATGCATAAATTAGGAACGAGAACACCCTGTCCCCTTTTTTTGACCGATTGGCTGCACCTCCCCATCAGTCTCGGTCACTGCTGACTGCACTGATACTGTCCACAAACCCCACACAGCCTCCATTACCCCTCGATTCCCATCTTTTTATGATTTGTGTCCCTTGGATCAGTTTCATCGCTTTGGAGTTGCTTTTCTAGAAAAACTTCCTTAACCTCTCAACAACAACGGCATTACCATCGCCGAATCCCCCACCATCAACATCCTGGGGGTCACCATTGACCAGAAACTTAACTGGACCAGCCATATAAATACTGTGGCTACAAGAGCAGGTCAGAGGCTGGGTATTCTGCGGCGAGTGACTCACCTCCTGACTCCCCAAAGCCTTTCCACCATCTACAAGGCACAAGTCAGGAGTGTGATGGAATACTCTCCACTTGCCTGGATGAGTGCAGCTCCAACAACACTCAAGAAGCTCGACACCATCCAAGATAAAGCAGCCCGCTTGATTGGCACCCCATCCACCACCCTAAACATTCACTCCCTTCACCACCGGCGCACTGTGGCTGCAGTGTGTACCATCCACAGGATGCAATGCAGCAACTCGCCAAGGCTTCTTCGACAGCACCTTCCAAACCTGCGACCTCTACCACCTAGAAGGACAAGAGCAGCAGGTACATGGGAACAACACCACCTGCACGTTCCCCCTCCAAGTCACACACCATCCCAACTTGGAAATTTATCGCTGTTCCTTCATCGTCGCTGGGTCAAAATCCTGGAACTCCCTTCCTAACAGCACTGTGGGAGAACCTTCACCACACGGACTGCAGCGGTTCAAGAAGGCGGCTCACCACCACCTTCTCAAGGGCAATTAGGGATGGGCAATAAACGCCGGCCTCGCCAGCGACGCCCACATCCCATGAACGAATTTTAAAAACCTGCATTTATATAGCGCCTTTAACTCAGCGAAACGTCCCAAGGCCCTTCACAGGAGCGTAAATCAATTTGACACCGAGCACATACGGAGATATTAGGACAGGTGACCAAAAGCTCGGTCAAAGAGGGAGGTTTTAAGGAGCGTCTTAAAGGAGGAGAGAGAGGCGGAGAGGTTTAGGGAGGGAATTCCAGAGCTTAGGGCCCAGGCAGCTGAAGGCACGGCCGCCAATGGTGGAGTGAAGGAAGTGGAGAAAGAGGCCAGAATTGGAGGAGCGCGGAGATCTGGGAGGGTCGTGGGGCTGGAGGAGGTTAGAGATAGGGAGGGGCGAGGGCCATGGAGGGATTTGAGCACAAGAATGAAAACTTTAAAATCGAGGCGTTCTCAGACTGGGAGCCAACGTAGGTCAGTGAGCACAGGGGGTGATGGGTGAACGGGACTTGGTGCGAGTTAGGATGAGCTCAAGTTTAGGGAGGGTGGAAGATGGGAGGCCGGCCAGGAGAGCACTGGAATTAACTTCATAAACCCAAACCCCATCTCTCTCGTAATCCTCGGTAACGGGAGCCGCAGACGGTCGGGGAGAAATCCCCACTCCACCATCGCACACGCAGCTAACTCCAGGAGCGAGAGACCCCCCAAACCTGCTCGAGTTGCCTCCTACAAGACTATCAGCCGGGGGGGGGGGGGGGGGGGGGGGGAAGGATTGCCTGAATCAAGGCGGTGAATGAGCCAGGAGTCCCTTACCTCCAGAAGCTGCCTCTGTTTGGGGCTGACTCTGCTCAGTGCCTGAACCACCAGCCAGCTGCACTTGTTGTCCTGTATGTCGGTGCCGATCTTCCCAGTTAACTCGGGATCCCCGTAACAATCCAGGTAATCGTCCTACAACGTAAACTTTACCTCATTACCACTGATGGCTGAAGGAGGGGACAAAATACCCCACAGCAGCAGGTGACTCTTAACTGCCCTCTGAAGGGGACCCCACCCAGTTGTAACAGCACTGTGGGAGAACCGTCACCACACAGACTGCAGCGGTTCAGGACAGCGGCTCACCACCACCTTCTCAAGGGGCGACTAGGGGATGGGCAATAAATGCCGGCCTTGCCAGCGATGCCCACATCCCCAGAATGAATAGGGGAAAAAAAGCAATAGTGAGACTGGGGTTTAAAAGGAGCCCTGTAAAACATTAGTCCGGGGGAGTGGGCCCAGCTCGGTCCCCGGTCCACGGCAGGTGATGAGGAAACCAGCCAGCGGGTCCACTGCTGGAGAGTGCCTGTATGAGGACCCCGGGGTGGGGGCAGAATCAGGCACTGCTGTGAAGCCCTCCACAGTCGAACAGTTTGCCCACACCCCCGGGATCAACCCTGGGGCGACGCGCCCAGGGAGTAACAGGGCACAGGGAACGTGATTCAATATTAGAAAGCAAGGGGAGACCGGCCTGGACGTGTGGAACCTTGATTCTGGGCCGGGCCCACGTACCTGGATCTGGAAGAATTCGCCCATCTCCAGGAGGATGGTCTTTGCGTTGTTGTGTTCAACCTCTCCGTCGATGGCAAGCCTGTGGACAGGGGGGGTTAGGGGGGGGGGAAAAAGTGTTATTGGAGACTCTGCTAAATATTAACTCCCACCCCCTCCTCAAATCCCCTCGAGATTTTGCTCCCATTCCCAGTTTCTGGTTCTGAATTTGAAAAGCTTCAAATGAGACGGAGGGGATTTA
>NC_090368.1:1399446-1428727 GCF_035084215.1 Heptranchias perlo | reverse complement strand
TGGTTCCTGCTCCTGATCACTGTCCAGTGACCCCTGGGTTAGAGAGAGGGGGGAATCAGCCGGGGTTCCTGCTCCTGATCACTGTCCAGTGACCCCTGGGTTAGAGAGAGAGGGGAAATCAGCCAGGGTTCCTGCTCCTGATCACTGTCCAGTGACCCCTGGGTTAGAGAGAGGGGGGAATCAGCCGGGGTTCCTGCTCCTGATCACTGTCCAGTGACCCGAGCTGGGAATGCTGGTGTGTGGGTGCGAACAGACTGATGCTCAGTTGTGACGCCCTGCCCCCCTCGGTCGAATAACTCGCTGATGCTCAGTCCCGGTGATTTTTGGCCTGTTGGTGTTGACTCTGGGGCCGGTGAGTGCTGAGAAAGCCCCGGGGCCTGGCCTGAAACACAAAGACCGGCTACCGGAGCTGGGGCCAGGTCCCAGTGAGAGTCGGTCTTGGGGAAGGAACCGGGGGGGGGGGGAGGGGGAATAGAGTGGGGGGAAGGTCCGTTCATTACAACAGCGACGACACTTCAAAGACTCGTCCTTGTCTGTGGGACGTCCTGAGGTCGGGAAAGGGGCTGTCGAAATGCAGGTTCTCCTCTGAAATCTTGCTCCTGTTCCCCCCCCCCCAGAGATCTGCCTGTTGACTCGTGGGAGGCGGACAGCGAGTGTGCGTGCAGACACCTACTGCAGACTCTACTCCCTGTCTGTGGACCACTTTAACGAGGTGTTGGAGGAGTGCCCCATGATGAGACGAGCCTTCGAAACCGTGGCCATGGATCGACTGAACAGGATAGGTATGTGTTAAAGACCAGGGGTGCGTTATCCAAACCCAGGAGCCCAGGGTTCGGGGACAGCAGCCCCAGGGGACCCCTCGGTTCCTTGCTTGTTGTGATACGGGGCGGGGGGAGGAGGTGGGCTGGCTGTCTGCCCGTCCCTCCAGTTAACGGCACTCTCACACCGTGACGCCATCGTACCCGGGAGCTCGCTCCGAAATTCCCTCTTCGCTCTCCTCTTATCCTATGGGGTTGACTGCCCTTGAGGTAATATTCCCGGTTCACCAACCTAGTCCTGGTCCCCTTAATCTTCTCCTGTGGAGATGACCTTTAAACTCTGCTCGCAGCTCCTCCCCTTTCCACCTGCAATCATCCTGGTTGCTCGTCTCTCCAGTGGACGCCTGTCCCTTTTAGGAACATAGGAGCAGGAGGAGGCCATTCAGCCCCTCGAGCCTGTTCCGCCATTCAGTTAGATCACGGCCGATCTGCATCTCATTCCCATTTACTTGCCTTCGCTCCCGATCCCTTGAGACCCGTTCCGAACAAGAATCTCTCGATCTCGGCCTTGAAAGCTCCAAATATCCTCCAGCATCCACGGCCTTTTGGGAGAAGTTCCAGATTTCCACCCCACTTTGTGTGTGAAAAAACAGCTCCCTGATTTCACTCCTAAATGGCCTAGCTCCAATTTTAAGACTGCCTCCTCTCTTGGTCTCGGTTTTCCTGCCAGAGGGAGATAGTTTCAAATCCGTTTCACATTTCATCAGCTCCTCGATCTTCACCGAAGAGTTTGTAGAGTCCCTGCGCACTCTCGGGCCCGGTGATCTGTCCGCCTAGCCCAGCTGTTGAAAGTGGTGGGGCCCGCTGGGCCGGGCCTAGTCTCTGGCCGGTCGTTCTCTTCCTCTCATTCCTTGTGCTTTCTCCAAAGGGAAGAAGAATTCCCTCCTCCTCCGGAAAGGAACGGGCGATTCCAACTCGGGGTCCCTCAACAACCGAGACAACGAGATCATCCAGCAAATCGTGAAACACGATCGGGACATGGCCCACAGCATCCAGGAGCATCAGTTGTTGAGTGCAGCTAGAGAAATGCACCGGAAACCCGTCATATGGGCCCCTCTGGTCCATGGCCCCCTCCAGACGGCAGCCGCAACCACCTCCGTTGCTATAGCTCTCACTCACCAACACAGCATACCGACCGCCATCTTCTTGCCCCCCGCCTCCTTGTCCAGCCCGCTCTCCGTGGAGATTGGTCAATCCAAGCAGATCCGGAGACCGCACCCAGTGCTACAGAGCTCCGTGTCCTCGTCCGTTGGCTCCCCCTCCGGGTTTCAGTCCCAGCTACAGACCCCGGTTGCCGGATCTCCTTCCACGCCTGTGGTCCAGCAGCAGCTGTCGTCGGAGAGTGGGCAGGGCCGCCAGATCACGGGAGGTCCGCCTCACCCCGGCCAGCCGGCTCCAGAGGGAGGTGGGCCTTCTCCTGGTGTGGAATGCCACCTCCGGCAGTGTAAGGAGCAGCCTGCGTCCCACCCACAAACAGAAAAGGGGCCCCAGCCCCAAACATTACGACCGAGGTCAGCTTCTCGCTCGACCTTGCTCCTCCAGCAGCCTGGCGGGAGTCACCTCTCCAGTCCAGCTCAAAGCCCGCCATCCACAAAGACTTTCCATTACAGTCTGTCCAGAGTGATGGGTTCTCATGGCTCCATTCCAACCCAACAGATCTCCTACACCCCCCAGCAGCTCGTTAAACACAAGAGCACACAGGGACTGCCGACAGGGCGGCTGACCCAAGATGCCAGGCTCCTGTCCGCATCTCAGCCAGCCTTGCCCAACAAAATGATGCAACCAATCAACAAAAGTCAGACCCAATACACCAGGAAGTCAGCCGGTAACATCACCCAACTCTCATCGTCCTCCGTCTCGGGCTTCCTCAGCAGAGCGTCCAGCGGCATTACAGGGCAGGCCGTTTGCATCCAGCGAATGTCCTCCACCCCTCTAGTTTCTCCTCCAAGACCGTCAGCTCTCACCTCCACCTCCACTCCTACCCCCTCCGCACAGCCCTCAGCACTCAAAGACGTGCCTCCAGCCAGGAAGAGCTCGGTAGCTTTTAGCCCAGAGCTGGAGACGGAAAAGGCCAAGCTTCCCTCCAATATGTAGAGACGAAAGGAAGTCCAGAACAGACGGGCCGACCAGACGGTTAGCCTCCAGGTTCTCGTGTGAACCTTCCCTAAGACCATTGGTTGCTGAGGGTAAACTGTCACATTCTGTGGAGACCCACCCAGGTGAGAAGTCTCCTCAACCAATCCCCACCGCTAGTCAATGTGTAATCTATTCAATTTACAGTCACGAGAAACTGGGAACAAACTCTCCTCTCCACTCAAACCTGATCAGATCTGGAGATATTCATTGGAAGGGCAATGCTAACTAGAGGTTTGGTTAATTCAGGTCTCAAGTCTGCGAAGATTATCGACTAATCTATATTCGTGGACAAGAATGAAGAAAACAAAAAAGAAATCGAAGAAAATGGATGAGAGGGAGTGAGAGACAAAGGAAGGGAGGGGAGGGGAGGGGAGGGGAGGAGTGAGAGACAAAGGACAGGAGGGAGGGAGTGAGAGTCAAAGGAAGGGAGGGAGGGAGTGAGAGTCAAAGGAAGGGAGGGAGGGGAGGGAGGGAGTGAGAGTCAAAGGAAGGGAGGGAGGGAGTGAGAGTCAAAGGAAGGGAGGGAGGGGAGGGGAGGAAGGAAGGGAGGGAGGAAGGGTGTGATAGACAAAGGAAGAGAGGGAGGGAAAGAAGGGGACAAAGGAAGGAGAAAGGAGGGGAGGGGAGAGGGGACACGGAGAAAGGGAGAGAGAAAGAAAGGGGGGACAAAGGAAGAAAAGGAGAAAGGGAGAAAGATGGGGAAGGAGGAGACTAAAGAAGGGAGGGAGAGGGGGAAGGACGTGATGATGGATTTCCCCAAACCTATAGCAGATGGTCTACAAAACCAGGCCATTTTGTTACTAATGGGTGAGGCCCCATCAGGAGGTCCCTCGATCGGGGCCTGTAATGACCATAATCACACCTGTAATGGGCACCAATTGCCTGCGAGCCCAACACATCATCCAAACCCAACTAACTCCATGGGGTGGATACGGGGCAATGAGGAGATCAGATACTGGACAACTAACAGACACCCCAGTGTCAAGACTGGGAAACTGGGACCAACTCTTATGGACGTCGATGTTTTTAATCTTTAAATGGGATCAACCTTCATTCCAGCAACAAGCTAAAACATTCCATGTTCCAGGCTCCAGAAAACAAACCTCAGGATTGTTTCGCCCGGCAGCAATTCCACCTTTCAGCCTCCTCACTGAACTCCAAACCTAACTCCTGGTCTGACTGTGAGGAGATACAGGGCCCAGCATCCCAAGGACTTGGGCTGTGTCCTGGTCTAGCCTGGACCGAGGGAGTTAGCTACGGGACTAAAGTTCCTTCTGTGCAACCATCATGGAAAAGCACGCCTGGAGACGGAGGAACAAGTGACCAGTTCACCCTCTCCCCCGAAAGAGTCCTGCGAGGACAACTCAGTAAACTTCCCCGACAGGTCCTCCCGCTTAAGGTGGGGGTTGGGGGGAACGATCAGATCTGGGGAGAAAGGAGCAGGAGACGGAGGTACAGGGAGGAATAATCAATCAAAATAATCTCACTGGAAAAGGGATGGGACCAAAACTCCAGTTGAAGACAGGAAGCTGATGATACAAACCGCTGAGCAGATGGATCTATTTCTTGCATCTGTTTAGACTTATTGCACTAGCTCGCTCTCGCTCTCGATCTCTGTCTCTCTCTCCACCTCTCTCCCTCTCTCTCTCTCTGCGTCTCTCTCTCCGTCTCTCTCCACCTCTCTCCCTCTCTCACTATCTCTCTCCGTCTCTCTCTCTCTCTCTCCGCCTCTATCTCTCTGCGTCTCTCTCTCTCTCTCCGCCTCTCTCCCTCTCCGTCTCTCCCTATCTCTCTCCGTCTCTCCCTATCTCTCTCCGTCTCTCCCTATCTCTCTCCGTCTCTCACTATCTCTCTCCGTCTCTCACTATCTCTCTCCCTCCATCTCTCTCTCTCTCATTTTTAAAAAAGTTTTATGTACTAAGGAATGATTGGACACAGCCAGTAGCGGTAGGCTTGACAAGTCGCATAAAACCACCCAATCACTGAACTGAATGTCCAATAATTCCTGTTATTTGTCTGATGTCTTCCTGATGCCTTGAGATTAACAAGGAGAGTGTATTCTACAGACAATCCTAACCCTGTGTGTGTGTGTGTGTGTGTGTGTGTTGTACACTGTAGCAGTGTGAGTTTGTTAGGTGACCATGTTGTCTGTAGGTAGACTGTAACCCTGTGTCTTATTACACTCCCAGAGGCCTCTTTCCCCGTCGTGTCAGGCAGGATTTGGAATTTGTCTGCCTGATAATTGGTGTCTTAACTTCCCTGGATAATTTCATCCTCTTCCCTCCCCGCTCCAGTTAACACGATTTACCCTCTAAGGACGCAGTGAGAACTGCCTGAGATGTAGGTCCCAAAGGGGCAGGTGGCACAGGAGTGGACTGAGGGGGCACCAGGAGCACTCGAAGAGGGCAGGCTCGGCGAGGGGACGTCTGAGAGTGCGGGGAGAGAGGTAGATTTGGGTTTGGGATGGGGATCGTGGAGTGTGGGGCCAGGCAGCGGACACGGAGGAGGGAGGGAGGGAGGTGCACACAGGAGTGATGGGAGGGAGTTACTGACTGACAGCGGGTGTACAGCCTGTCGTGGAGGTGGTATGGGAGGTGTGTGGAGCTGATTACTTGGCCCAGTGGGGTGTGACTGGGGTATGGGGCCGTGAGGGGCTAGTATCGGAATTCAAGGGTGTGTAAAAGTAACAAGTGGACGAGGTGGGGGGGACTTGGCCGGGAATTAAACACACTGACCCCTCCCACACACACACACACACACGTGTACATGCACAGATACACAGGCATGCAAAACTACATGTGCACACACAAGAACACGCACACACAGACACACATACATGCACACAAACTCATGCATGTGAACATACACAGATACGTGTACATTCACATACACTCATACGTAAGTCGCATATACACATGCAGACCCATATACACACACACAGAAACACGCACTCAGGAATACACACACACAGAAACACGCACTCAGGAATACACACACACAGAAACACGCACTCAGGAATACACACAGACTGCACAGCCACATAAACCCCACTCAAAAATGCACACATGGACACGCACATGCAAGCAGACATACATGTCACACGCAGATACATGCACACGCAAACATACACACATGCATGCACATTCAAAACAGTGCACATGCACACACACGTGCAGACACACGCATGTCCCGCACACGCATGACATAATCACATAACAGGCAGATTACTGAGAACTCCAATACTTGAGTAAATGATCAATCAGCAGCCCGGGTCCTATTGGATATTTCCAATTAAAGAGGGCTGTTCTTGATCGGTGGGTTAAGAAGTTACAGGGTGAATTTGTTTGCGAATGACTCAGTGGCCCAGGGGTCGAATGAGACGCAGGAACACGATTAATATTTCGATATTTTAACCATACTGTGGCTTGGAGAGTTTAATAGAAACAAGTTTTAAAAATGTAAATATTTAGCACTGAGTCATCCTCAGCAGGTTTGTTCCCAAATCTTTGCTGCTTTAGCTGATCGCAGGATCGGGATCGGCGGTGATGCCTTCTGCAGTGGAAGATCTTGCCAGCACTCACTGTCTGGCCTCAGGCGGGAAGAACGGCCACTTGCTCGAGTGTCTGTGCGACCTGTGAGAGTCAGCTCTCCCTTGATGGGAGGGGGTGATAGGAGACTGGCCATCCGAGGGGAGGGGGTTGAAAGGAGCAGTCTGTCTTGTGCCCGTCTCACTGCCCCGGCCCAGACTCCTGCCCGTCCCCGGGGACAGTCACATCATTCAGGGTGAAGAGTCGTGAGAGGCTGCATCGCACAATCCAGATTCAGTTCCTCATTGAACTGCAGGATATCGAGCTCATTAAATCACCAGGACGTTAATGAGAGCCCTGGACCAGCACTATACTGCTGGCACACTCCCTGACACTATTAGTACAAGGCTGGCCTCACACTCAACACTTCTATCAGGTTAAATATGGAATGGGCTGCTCTGCAATGCTGGCTGGGTGGGTATTGCACTGCCCTGTACAGCACTGAAGCCTAGAGTGCAGGGGGACCTGGGGCACACCCTGCTCTGTACCCCGTTAACTGCACTGATCCCTGGGGTTAGAGAGAGGGGGGAAATCAGCCAGGGTTCCTGCTCCTGATCACTGTCCAGTGATCCCTGGGTTAGAGAGAGGGGAAATCAGCCAGGGTTCCTGCTCCTGATCACTGTCCAGTGACCCCTGGGTTAGAGAGAGGGGAAATCAGCCAGGGTTCCTGCTCCTGATCACTGTCCAGTGACCCCTGGGTTAGAGAGAGGGGAAATCAGCCAGGGTTCCTGCTCCTGATCACTGTCCAGTGACCCCTGGGTTAGAGAGAGGGGGAAATCAGCCAGGGTTCCTGCTCCTGATCACTGTCCAGTGACCCCTGGGTTAGAGAGAGGGGGAAATCAGCCAGGGTTCCTGCTCCTGATCACTGTCCAGTGACCCCTGGGTTAGAGAGAGGGGGGAATCAGCCAGGGTTCCTGCTCCTGATCACTGTCCAGTGACCCCTGGGTTAGAGAGAGGGGGGAATCAGCCAGGGTTCCTGCTCCTGATCACTGTCCAGTGACCCCTGGGTTAGAGAGAGGGGGAAATCAGCCAGGGTTCCTGCTCCTGATCACTGTCCAGTGACCCCTGCTGGGAAATGTGTTTGTGTATATATACCTGTGTGTGTGTATATATATATATATATATCTGTGTGTATTGTGTAGTATATCTGTGTGTGACTCTCACTGGGGTACAGGTCCCCTCTCCCCCTGAAGGTGCTGACTCTCACTGGGGTACAGGTCCCCTCTCCCCCTGAAGGTGCTGACTCTCACTGGGGTACAGGTCCCCTCTCCCCCTGAAGGTGCTGACTCTCACTGGGGTACAGGTCCCCTCCTCTCCTGAAGGTGCTGACTCTCACTGGGGTACAGGTCCCCTCTCCCCCTGAAGGTGCTGACTCTCTCTGGGGTACGGGTCCCCTCTCCCCCTGAAGGTGCTGACTCTCACTGGGGTACGGGTCCCCTCTCCCCCTGAAGGTGCTGACTCTCACTGGGGTACAGGTCCCCTCTCCCCCTGAAGGTGCTGACTCTCTCTGGGGTACGGGTCCCCTCTCCCCCTGAAGGTGCTGACTCTCACTGGGGTACGGGTCCCCTCTCCCCCTGAAGGTGCTGACTCTCACTGGGTACTGTCCTCACACGCACACACCTCCCAGTCAGGGCCAACTGCGATCAGGGGCTGGAGCCCTGGCTGATTTTAACCTTTCCTGGCACTGGAGCCCATTTGATCCCCAACTGCGATCAGCTCGTTCAGCACAGACCAGGACCGAGCTGGCTCGGTCCCACACTGGCCAGTTCCCAACCAAGGGACAGAGAAGCAGGGACATGGTTTCTCAGACCTGTTACTGAGAAGGTGAGCTCCTGATCTTAGCCCGACCATCGAGGGAAGGTCCTAGTGGAGAGGGCGAAAGGGAGGGAACCAAACCATCCTGCTGTGGGCACCTTGTGCAGTTGGTTTAACGGATCGAGACCTGGGAGTAGGGAGTACATGTGCGTTTGTCATGGAGAAGTGAGGCTGGGGGGGGGAGGGAATAAAATGGGGGGAAAGAGACAAAGAAGAGGGTCCAGCATTGGTCAGTTGGGAGCAGAATGTGGTCAGTTACACCAGGTGTTGGTCAAGTGACAGCTGAAGGCCTGAGGGTTGCTCCGGGCAACGAGAGACCTCAGGCCTACCCAGAACAGGCTTCAGTCGCCTCACACACTCTCATTGTGAGTTCAGTCGCCAAAGACCCTCCTCTCCCCATTCTCCCTTACTTATATTTTTTAATTTTTAATCTTTTGGTGTACATAGCTTGTAGGTTTCATACTGCAGAATACTTTTTTATTTTACCTGTTGTATATATAAATGATTCAGAAATGAAAAAAGAAATCTTTGTAAATCATGTAAATAAACATAAAAAAACACAATGTTCCTTCTCTCTCTTCCATTATTCCTTCTGCGACAGAGAACCCCTTCCCATTCACTCCCACTGTACACACTCCCAATGGACCAAACCCCTTCCCATTCACTCCCACTGTACACACTCCCAATGGACCAAACCCCTTCCCATTCACTCCCACTGTACACACTCCCAATGGACCAAACCCCTTCCCATTCACTCCCACTGTACACACTCCCAATGGACCAAACCCCTTCCCATTCACTCCCACTGTACACACTCCCAATGGACCAAACCCCTTCCCATTCACTCCCACTGTACACACTCCCAATGGACCAAACCCCTTCCCATTCACTCCCACTGTACACACTCCCAATGGACCCGACCCCTTCCCAATCACTCCCACTGTACACACTCCCAATGGACCAAACCCCTTCCCATTCACTCCCACTGTACACACTCCCAATGGACCCGACCCCTTCCCAATCACTCCCACTGTACACACTCCCAATGGACCCGACCCCTTCCCATTCACTCCCACTGTACACACTCCCAATGGACCCGACCCCTTCCCAATCACTCCCACTGTACACACTCCCAATGGACCAAACCCCTTCCCATTCACTCCCACTGTACACACTCCCAATGGACCCGACCCCTTCCCATTCACTCCCACTGTACACACTCCCAATGGACCAAACCCCTTCCCATTCACTCCCACTGTACACACTCCCAAATGGACCAAACCCCTTCCCATTCACTCCCACTGTACACACTCCCAATGGACCCGACCCCTTCCCATTCACTCCCACTGTACACACTCCCAATGGACCAAACCCCTTCCCATTCACTCCCACTGTACACACTCCCAATGGACCAAACCCCTTCCCATTCACTCCCACTGTACACAATCCCAATGGAGGATTTGTTCCAATCGCAGGGGAGGCCTCTCCCTGGGCCCGGTCCCTTTCCCCACTCCCCCAACTTGCAGACCAAACAAAGCAACTTTGGCCAAGTGGGAACCAGGCTCTTGCATTCTGGGTACTAAGCGCTCACTGGGAAGTCAGACACTTCCCTGAATTCCGACCCCCCTGACCCCAGCATGGATCCTGGCCAAGGGAGCGCCGATTGGAGAGACTCCTCCCTCAACTCCTGTGAGTTGCCCCACTCCCTTCGAACGTGATTCTGTGCTTGGAGTGCAGGGCTCTCCTGGCCGGCCTCCCATTTTCCACCCTCTGTAACAGTCAGCTCTGCTGCCCCGTATCCTAACTTGCATCAAGTCCCATTCACCCATTACCCCTGAGCTCGCTGACATATATTGGATCCCGGTCCGGGTTTGAGATTTTAAAATTCTCATCTTTGTTTTCAAATCCCTCCGTGGTCCTCACCCCCCCTCCCTATCTCTGTAACCTCCTCCAGCCCCGACACACCCCACCCTATCTCTGTGACCTCCTCCAGCCCTACGACCCTCCGAGATCTCTGCGCTCCTCCAATTCCGGCCTCTTGCCCATCCCCGATTTCCATCGCTCCACCATTGGCGGCCGTGCCTTCAGCTGCCTGGGCCCTAAGCTCTGGAATTCCCTCCCTAAACCTCTCCCCCTCTCTCCTCCTTTAAGACGCTCCTTAAAACCTCCCTCTTTGACCGAGCTTTTGGTCACCTGTCCTAATATCTCCTGATGTGGCTCAGTGTCAAATTTTGTCTGATTTACGGTCCAGTGAAGCCCCTCGGGAGGTTTTATTACGTTAAAGGCGATGTATAAATGCAAGTTGTTGTTGTCAGGGAACCAATCTGTAGCTCTGGAGACCCGGGGGGAGGGGTCAAGTTCCCAGGTCAGAGGTCACTCGGGAGGTGCGGACCAGTCTTGAGCCACTCGCTGGCTGTCCCTGACCTTGAGCACAAGGTTGTTGCCGTGGAGACTGCCTGGGCTGTGAGGCTGCCTCTGACCGACGGACCATCCGGACAAGGCCCGAGGGGTGGAGCAAGGCTCAGCGGTCAAACATCTGCCTTCAAATGCCCCATCCCACTGCACCTCTGCAGCAAACAGCAGCAGTTGCCAGGGTTACGGTCACATGGTCTCGGGGCCGTGGGATTGCGATTCTTTCCGATGTTTGGGATGGCAGGAAACAGGTGATTAACCCTCGGAGGCCTGGACTGCGTCTCCTCACTCAAATAAACAGAACAACACACTGCGTCTGTTAGAGGGCAGAAATCAAACAGCAATAAATCACTCCCTCTCCCTGAAGGTGCTGACTCTCACTGGGGTACAGGTCCCCTCTCCCCCTGAAGTGCTGACTCTCACTGGGGTACAGGTCCCCTCCTCTCCTGAAGGTGCTGACTCTCACTGGGGTACGGGTCCCCTCCTCTCCTGAAGGTGCTGACTCTCACTGGGGTCCAGGTCCCCTCTCCCCCTGAAGGTGCTGACTCTCACTGGGGTACAGGTCCCCTCTCCCCCTGAAGGTGCTGACTCTCACTGGGGTACGGGTCCCCTCCTCTCCTGAAGGTGCTGACTCTCACTGGGGTACAGGTCCCCTCTCCCCCTGAAGGTGCTGACTCTCACTGGGGTACAGGTCCCCTCCTCTCCTGAAGGTGCTGACTCTCACTGGGGTACAGGTCCCCTCCTCTCCTGAAGGTGCTGACTCTCACTGGGGTACAGGTCCCCTCCTCTCCTGAAGGTGCTGACTCTCCCTGGGGTACAGGTCCCCTCTCCCCCTGAAGGTGCTGACTCTCACTGGGGTACAGGTCCCCTCTCCCCCTGAAGGTGCTGACTCTCTCTGGGGTACGGGTCCCCTCTCCCCCTGAAGGTGCTGACTCTCACTGGGGTACGGGTCCCCTCTCCCCCTGAAGGTGCTGACTCTCACTGGGGTACAGGTCCCCTCTCCCCCTGAAGGTGCTGACTCTCCCTGGGGTACAGGTCCCCTCCTCTCCTGAAGGTGTTGACTCTCACTGGGGTACAGGTCCCCTCCTCTCCCCCTGAAGGTGCTGACTCTCACTGGGGTACAGGTCCCCTCCTCTCCTGAAGGTGTTGACTCTCACTGGGGTACAGGTCCCCTCTCCCCCTGAAGGTGCTGACTCTCACTGGGGTACGGGTCCCCTCTCCCCCTGAAGGTGCTGACTCTCACTGGGGTACGGGTCCCCTCTCCCCCTGAAGGTGCTGACTCTCACTGGGGTACGGGTCCCCTCTCCCCCTGAAGGTGCTGACTCTCACTGGGGTACAGGTCCCCTCTCCCCCTGAAGGTGCTGACTCTCACTGGGGTACAGGTCCCCTCCTCTCCTGAAGGTGTTGACTCTCACTGGGGTACAGGTCCCCTCTCCCCCTGAAGGTGCTGACTCTCACTGGGGTACAATGGCCGATTTCCCCCTCTCCCTAACCCAGGGCCAGTTACAGCCTGGCTGAGCTCGATTATATCAGCAGAGACCGGGGACTGAAGTTGGAAGCTTCAGGCTGAGTGGCTCAGGCCCGGGCGGGGACGTGGGGGGCCCCGGGCGGGGACGTGGGGGGCCCCGGGCGGGGACGTGGGGGGCCCCGGGCGGGGACGTGGGGGGCCCCGGGCGGGGACGTGGGGGGCCCCGGGCGGGGACGTGGGGGGCCCCGGGCGGGGACGTGGGGGGCCCCGGGCGGGGACGTGGGGGGCCCCGGGCGGGGACGTGGGGGGCCCCGGGCGGGGACGTGGGGGGCCCCGGGCGGGGACGTGGGGGGCCCCGGGCGGGGACGTGGGGCCCACTGTACGCGGGGAGGCGGACTGGAAGTGGGTGGAGATCGAACTGCCAGATGGAATAACAATGGACGCCAGCAGCAGATGGAAGAGGCTTTTTATTCTGGTTGCTGGAGGCCGGGCCTGTCGGACCTTGAAGCCTGAAGAGGCACCGCAGCAGTGGCCGGGTCGAAGGTCACCCGCTGTCCTCAGGGGACGGGCACCACTCGCATGATATTCGTGGCCCCCGACCCGGAACGCCAGCCCGTGATCACAATCACCACATCACCAGCGTGAACAAACTCCCGGGCTTTGGCTGAAAGAGAGAATGGGACCAGTTAGTGAACAACCGGGGACAGGGCGTGACAGAAGAGTGTGACGGGCGGGGAGCGACGGGCGGGGAGCGACGGGCGGGGTGCGACGGGCCGCGTGTGACGGGCCGCGTGTGACGGGCCGCGTGTGACGGGCCGCGTGTGACGGGCCGCGTGTGACGGCATGTGACGGGCCGCGTGCGACGGGCTGCGTGTGACGGGCCGCGTGTGACGGGCCGCGTGTGACGGGCCGCGTGTGACGGGCCGCGTGTGACGGCATGTGACGGGCCGCGTGCGACGGGCCGCGTGCGACGGGCCGCGTGCGACGGGCCGCGTGCGACGGGCAGTGTGTGACGGGCCGCGTGTGACGGGCCGCGTGTGACGGCATGTGACGGGCCGCGTGCGACGGGCTGCGTGTGACGGGCCGCGTGTGACGGGCCGCGTGTGACGGGCCGCGTGTGACGGGCCGCGTGTGACGGCATGTGACGGGCCGCGTGCGACGGGCCGCGTGCGACGGGCCGCGTGCGACGGGCCGCGTGCGACGGGCAGTGTGTGACGGGCCGCGTGTGACGGGCCGCGTGTGACGGCATGTGACGGGCCGCGTGTGACGGGCCGCGTGTGACGGGCCGCGTGCGACGGGCCGCGTGCGACGGGCCGCGTGCGACGGGGGCTCATTTACCTATCTCCATGGCGAAGTTGACTCGTTGGTCCACATCCTCTGCCCAGACCTCATGAACTTTCTCCCGGTACAGAAGCGGGAAGATCCCTCGGTACAGATGTGCCTGTCGAGCGACCTGCTCATTGCGAGTGACGGCGATAATGGGAGCTCGAGGCCGATACTTGGACACGAGCTGTGCCGTCCTGTGGGGGAAACAGTGAGAGGGAAACAAGGCAACATTAATCCAATCCTTTCAATCATCGCCAAGTGGACTGGCCAACTCCAACACACCTGGTCAAAGAGGGAACTGGAGTCTCTCTCGCCCCTCTCACCACCTCGGGACGTCCCAAAGAGCTTTACGGCCAATGAGGTACTTTTTGAAGTGCGGTCACTGTTGTAATGTAGGAAACGCGGCAGCCAATTTGTGCACAACAAGATCCCACAAACAGCAATGTGATAATGACCAGATAATCAGTTTTTTAAAAAAAAAGTGATGTTGGTTGAGGGATAAATATTGGCCCAGGACACCGGGGAGAACTCCCCCTGCTCTTCTTCCAATAGTGGCCGTGGGATCTTTTACATCCACCTGAGAGGGGCAGACGGGGCCTCGGTTTAACGTCTCATCCAAAAGACGGCACCTCCGACAGTGCAGCACTCCCTCAGTACTGACCCTCCGACAGTGCGGCGCTCCCTCAGTACTGACCCTCCGACAGTGCGGCGCTCCCTCAGTACTGACCCTCCGACAGTGCG
Source organism: Heptranchias perlo (assembly GCF_035084215.1). Classification (NCBI taxonomy): domain Eukaryota; kingdom Metazoa; phylum Chordata; class Chondrichthyes; order Hexanchiformes; family Hexanchidae; genus Heptranchias; species Heptranchias perlo. The sequence goes on along the minus strand of NC_090368.1, from coordinate 1,414,424 downwards.
GCGCTCCCTCAGTACTGACCCTCTCTCAGTGCGGCGCTCCCTCAGTACTGACCCTCCGACAGTGCAGCGCTCCCTCAGTACTGACCCTCCGACAGTGCAGCGCTCCCTCAGTACTGACCCTCCGACAGTGCAGCGCTCCCTCAGTACTGACCCTCCGACAGTGCAGCGCTCCCTCAGTACTGACCCTCCGACAGTGCGGCGCTCCCTCAGTACCGACCCTCCGACAGTGCAGCGCTCCCTCAGTACTGACCCTCCGACAGTGCTGCGCTCCCTCAGTACTGACCCTCCGACAGTGCGGCGCTCCCTCAGTACTGACCCTCCGACAGTGCAGCGCTCCCTCAGTACTGACCCTCCGACAGTGCGGCGCTCCCTCAGTACTGACCCTCCGACAGTGCGGCGCTCCCTCAGTACCGACCCTCCGACAGTGCGGCGCTCCCTCAGTACTGACCCTACGACAGTGCAGCGCTCCCTCAGTACTGACCCTCCGACAGTGCGGCGCTCCCTCAGTACTGACCCTCCGACAGTGCGGCGCTCCCTCAGTACTGACCCTCCGACAGTGCGGCGCTCCCTCAGTACTGACCCTCCGACAGTGCGGCGCTCCCTCAGTACTGACCCTCCGACAGTGCGGCGCTCCCTCAGTACTGACCCTCCGACAGTGCGGCGCTCCCTCAGTACTGACCCTCCGACAGTGCGGCGCTCCCTCAGTACTGACCCTCCGACAGTGCGGCGCTCCCTCAGTACTGTACTGGGAGTGTCGGCCTGCATTATGGGCTGGGGTCTCTGGAGTGGGGGCTCAGACCCACGATCGGAGATGTATTTGTCGGACAGGCTGCAGGATCCATTCCGCAGGCCGTGCAAGCAGGGAGCTGGTCGACTGGAATGGCTTCACCAGCCCATGAGAATATTTGCCGTTAACCCTGTTCCAGCCACTGCTGACCGGGTTTAACAACCAGCTTTAATCAGAGCTCAGGCCCCGCAATAGTCGTGAGGCCTCGGGGACATCACAGCGAGAAATGGAAACAGTATGTGGACATTGGGATTGAGAGAGAGACCGAGAGTCCCGGAATCAGATCACCGGGGATCGGGGATCGGAGAGAGCCGGAGATCGGGGATCGGAGAGAGCCGGAGATCGGGGATCGGAGAGAGCCGGAGATCGGGGATCGGAGAGAGCCGGAGATCGGGGATCGGAGAGAGCCGGAGATCGGGGATCGGAGAGAGCCGGAGATCGGGGATCGGAGAGAGTCGGAGATCGGGGATCGGAGAGAGTCGGAGATCGGAGAGAGTCGGAGATCGGAGATCGGAGAGAGTCGGAGATCGGGGATCGGAGAGAGTCGGAGATCGGGGATCGGAGAGAGTCGGAGATCGGGGATCGGAGAGAGTCGGAGATCGGGGATCGGAGAGAGTCGGAGATCGGAGATCGGAGAGAGTCGGAGATCGGGGATCGGAGAGAGTCGGAGATCAGAGAGAGTCGGAGATCGGGGATCGGGGATCGGTGAGAGTCGGAGATCGGAGAGAGCCGGTGAGACCCGGTGAGACACCGGCCGGTGTCCGGAAGCTGTGACATTGAACAAGATAAATTCGAAGGTGAAAACAGGCAAGTTACCTTCCGGAGTTGGTCAGGACGATTATGGCCCCAGAACAGGACTTGAAGGAAGCCTCGACTGCACCAACAGCCGTGACCTCTGTGGGGTCGCGGGTCAGGGGCATCGACCGGCGGAGTTCCTCGAACAGTTGGTGATGGAACACTGCTGCCTCAGCTTCCCGCGCGATCTGGAGCGAGAAAGAGAACGGTGAGACCCTCCGGAGAGATCACTCCCCCGGGCATTAATCCTCTCTGCCCTTCTCCCCACGAGCACAGACCCCTCGCTGGGAGACGGGTCCCCGCGGGCACTGACCCCTCGCTGGGAGACGGGTCCCCGCGGGCACTGACCCCTCGCTGGGAGACGGGTCCCCGCGGGCACTGACCCCTCGCTGGGAGACGGGTCCCCGCGGGCACTGACCCCTCGCTGGGGGACGGGGCCCCCTGGGCACTGACCCCTCGCTGGGAGACGGGGCCCCGCGGGCACTGACCCCTCGCTGGGAGACGGGGCCCCGCGGGCCTGGAGTGCGACACTTGGAGTGTGTTGGTCTGAAAACCTTTATATAAACTCATCCAGTGTCAGCTCCAAGGGTTAGATTACGGGGAGAGATTACATAAACTGGGCTTGTGTCCCCTGGAATTTAGAAGGTTAAGGGGGGATTTGATTGAGGTTTTTAGGATCTTGAAAGGAATTGCTCGAATGGATAGAGTTTCTGCTGGTGGGGAGAGTCCAGGACAAGGGGACATAACCTTAATATCAGAGCCAGGCCATTCAGGAGAGAAGTCAGGAGACACTTCTTCACACAAAATGTGGAACTCTCTCCCACAAGAAGCAGCAGCTCGATTAATCATTATAAATCTGAGAGTGATCGATATTTTACTCGTCGAGGGTATTAAGGGATCTGGAGCCAAGGCGAGCGGATGGAGTTAGGCCATAATACAGATCGGCCATGATCCCATTGAATGGCGGAACAGACTCGAGGGGCTGAACGGCCTCCTCCTGTTCCTGAAGCTGCATCGCCGCCCTGTGGCGGAATGGCGGAACTGCAGCCCTGGTGATTGCTGGGTAACAGCGCCGCCCTGTGGCAGCCCTGGGAAGCCGCGCCCTTGCCAGAAACTGCCCACAAGGTTGAATTTCCATACTGCGTGCTGCATCTTCACAGACTCCAGCGGGTAGTCGCCTTTCGCAGTCTCCCCAGACAGCATTATACAGTCCGCCCCGTCCAGCACTGCATTAGCAACGTCGCTGCTCTCTGCCCGAGTGGGACGCGGTTTATTCACCATACTTTCCAGCATCTACGAGAGGAAATCGGAGGGTCAGACGTCGCATTAAAATCTCGACACATCAAAAAAAAAACAATTTCACATTTAAACCGTCCTGATGCCCCATCGACTCTCTCCGAGCCCGAGCCCGTCACCCATCAAATCCTCACCTCCTGCTGCCCCTCAGGGTCCACAAACTCTCTCAGACCAGGAACAGGGGCTCGTGTACTGATACACAGGACGAGTATTACAGGGGCTCGCGTACTAATACACAGGACGAGTATTACAGGGGCTCGCGTACTAATACACAGGACGAGTATTACAGGGGCTCGTGTACTGATACACAGGACGGGTATTACAGGGGCTCACGTACTGATACACAGGACGGGTATTACAGGGGCTCACGTACTGATACACAGGACGGGTATTACAGGGGCTCGCGTACTGATACACAGGACGGGTATTACAGGGACTCGTGTACTGATACACAGGACGGGTATTACAGGGGCTCGCGTACTGATACACAGGACGAGTATTACAGGGGCTCGCGTACTAATACACAGGACGAGTATTACAGGGGCTCGTGTACTGATACACAGGACGGGTATTACAGGGGCTCACGTACTGATACACAGGACGGGTATTACAGGGGCTCACGTACTGATACACAGGACGGGTATTACAGGGGCTCGCGTACTGATACACAGGACGGGTATTACAGGGACTCGTGTACTGATACACAGGACGGGTATTACAGGGGCTCGCGTACTGATACACAGGTCGGGTATTACAGGGCCTCACGTACTGATACACAGGACGGGTATTACAGGGGCTCGCGTACTGATACACAGGACGGGTATTACAGGGACTCGTGTACTGATACACAGGACGGGTATTACAGGGGCTCGCGTACTGATACACAGGACGGGTATTACAGGGCCTCACGTACTGATACACAGGGGGACATTACAGGGGCTCGTGTACTGATACACAGGACGGGTATTACAGGGGCTCGCATACTGATACACAGGACGGGTATTACAGGGGCTCGTGTACTGATACACAGGACGGGTATTACAGGGGCTCGCGTACTGATACACAGGACGGGTATTACAGGGGCTCGCGTACTGATACACAGGTCGGGTATTACAGGGGCTCGTGTACTGATACACAGGACGGGTATTACAGGGGCTCACGTACTGATACACAGGACGGGTATTACAGGGGCTCGCGTACTGATACACAGGACGGGTATTACAGGGGCTCACGTACTGATACACAGGGGGACATTACAGGGGATCGCGTACTGATACACAGGACGGGTATTACAGGGGCTCGCGTACTGATACACAGGACGGGTATTACAGGGGCTCACGTACTGATACACAGGGGGACATTACAGGGGCTCGTGTACTGATACACAGGACGGGTATTACAGGGGCTCGCATACTGATACACAGGACGGGTATTACAGGGGCTCGTGTACTGATACACAGGACGGGTATTACAGGGGCTCACGTACTGATACACAGGACGGGTATTACAGGGGCTCGCGTACTGATACACAGGACGGGTATTACAGGGGCTCGCGTACTGATACACAGGTCGGGTATTACAGGGGCTCGTGTACTGATACACAGGACGGGTATTACAGGGGCTCGTGTACTGATACACAGGACGGGTATTACAGGGGCTCGCGTACTGATACACAGGGGGACATTACAGGGGATCGCGTACTGATACACAGGACGGGTATTACAGGGGCTCGCGTACTGATACACAGGGCGGGTATTACAGGGGCTCGCGTACTGATACACAGGGCGGGTATTACAGGGGCTCGCGTACTGATAACAAACCTGCGTAGCACAAATGACGGGCTTCCCAGCGTGATTGCATCGTCCAATCATCATCTTCTGAGCCAGAAACACTTTCTCTGCCGGGATCTCAATTCCGAGGTCTCCACGAGCAACCATGATCCCGTCACTGGCCTCCAGAATCTCATCGAACCTACAACACCAGGAGTGCCTCAGATAGTCAGGAGTACGCTGCCCATCACACCCCGCCCGTCACCCCCCGCCCGTCACGCCCCCGCCCGTCACGCCCCCGCCCGTCACGCCCCCGCCCGTCACCCGCCGCCCGTCACACCCCCGCCCGTCACCCGCCGCCCGTCACACCCCCGCCCGTCACACCCCCGCCCGTCACCCTCTGCCCGTCACCCCCCCGACCCCAAACCCCGTCCGTCACACCCCGCCTGTCACACCCCGCCCGTCACCCCCTGACCCCACACCCCGTCCGTCACACCCCGCCTGTCACACCCCGCCCGTCACACCCTGACCACACCCCCCGCCCGTCACCCTGACCCCACGCCCTGCCCGTCACATCCCTCCCGTCACAATCTGCCCGTCACATGACGCCCGTCACGCCCCGCCCGTCACACCCTGACCCCACGCCCTGACCCCACGCCCCGCCCGTCACATCCCTCCCGTCACAATCTGCCCGTCACACCCCACCCGTCACGCCCTGACCCCACGCCCTGCCCGTCACCCCCCGACCCCAAACCCCGCCCGTCACCCCCCGCCCGTCACCCCCCGACCCCAAACCCCCCGACCCCAAACCCCGCCCGTCACCCCCGCCCGTCACCCCCCGACCCCACGCCCCGCCCGTCACCCCCGCCCGTCACCCCCGACCCCAAACCCCGCCCGTCACCCCCCGCCCGTCACACCCTGACCCCGCACCCCGCCCGTCACACCCCGCCCGTCACATCTCGCCCGTCACATCCCGCCCGTCACATCCCGCCCGTCACACCCTGCCCGTCACACCCTGCCCGTCACAATCTGCCCGTCACAATCTGCCCGTCACAATCTGTCCGTCACACCCTGCCCGTCACAACCTGCCCGTCACACCCTGCCCGTCACAATCTGTCCGTCACACCCTGCCCGTCACAATCTGCCCGTCACACCCTGCCTGTCACAATCTGTCCGTCAAACCCTGCCCGTCACAATCTGTCCGTCACACCCTGCCCGTCACAATCTGCCCGTCACACCCTGCCCGTCACATCCCGCCCGTCACAATCTGCCCGTCACAATCTGCCCGTCACACCCTGCCTGTCACATCCCGCCCGTCACAATCTGCCCGTCACAATCTGCCCGTCACACCCTGCCCGTCACAATCTGCCCGTCACAATCTGCCCGTCACACCCTGCCCGTCACAATCTGCCCGTCACAATCTGCCCGTCACACCCTGCCCGTCACATCCCGCCCGTCACAATCTGCCCGTCACACCCTGCCCGTCACACCCTGCCCGTCACACCCTGCCCGTCACACCCTGCCCGTCACATCCCGCCCGTCACATCCCGCCCGTCACCCCCCGACCCCAAACCCCGCCCGTCACCCCCCGACCCCAAACCCCGCCCGTCACACCCTGACCCCACACCCCACCCGTCACCTCCCGCCGTCACACCCTGACCCCATGCCCCGCCCCCACGCCCCGCCCGTCACCCCTGACCCTACGCCCCGCCCGTCACCTCCCGCCGTCACACCCTGACCCCACGCCCCGCCCCCACACCCCGCCCGTCACCCCCTGACCCTGTCGATTTACCGGCGCACTCCCTCGTGATTCTCGATCTTGCTGATGATTTTAATGTCCTTCCCCTTCTCCCCGAGGATCTGGCGAATTGTCCGAACATCGTCTCCTTTGCGTACGAAGGAGGCGAAGATCATGTCGACTCCGTGCTCCAGCCCAAAGCGCAGGTCCTGAACGTCCCGCTCGGACACGGCTGGGAGATCGATGGACGCCTTGGGCAGGTTCACCCCCTTCTTGCTGCACAGGATCCCCCCGTTCTCCACCTCCGTCGTACAGTAATCGGGCCCTGGACAGAGGTCAGAGGTCAGGGTCACCGTGTCCAACTCGGGGCAGCAAAGATCGTCACATTACCCCATCGCCCCCGACCCCCCCCACCTCACAATACTGAACCAATCAGGTGTCAGCCATGGATTAGTGGGTAACACCCTCCCCTCGGGGTCAGGAGGTCATGGGGTCAAGGTCCACTCCAGAGACTTGAGCACAAAATCCAGGCCGATATAAATCCAGATTCACAAATCATTAAAAGTAGTGACGCAGGTTAATAAGGCCATAAAAAAAGAAAGATTTACTCGGATGACACCAGGACCGCGAGGTTATATCTATCAGGGTCAACAGAGACCGGCTCCCAATCCACTGCCCAGGGACCGGGTCAGACCGGACAGACCTACCGATCTCCTTGATCAGAAGCGAGACCAGTCCATCGTCGATGAAGATCGTCCCCCCGACTTTGACCACTTGCGTGAGGTTCTTGTAATCGACCCAGATCAGCCTCTCGCTGCATTGCTCCTTGAAGCTCTCGTCGGTGGTCACTTTCACCTCTGACCCTTTCAGCAGCTCCACCTCCCCCGAGTCGCTCTGCAATGGGAGGGAGGGAGGGAGGGAGGTCACAGGGGTCGGCACGTTCCCCCCGAAAACCGTAAAACATCCAGAGCGTGGCGGAGAACAGGACAGAGGCTGGGGTGAGCAGGGAACAGAGGCTCGCGACTAACACAGGCAGGAACGAGTAGGAGAGACAAGATACATAAGAACATAAGAAATAGGAGCAGGAGTAGGCCATTCGGCCCCTCGAGCCTGCTCCACCATTCAGTAATATCATGGCTGATCTTCGACCTCAACTCCACTTTCCCGCCTGATCCCCATATCCCTTGATTCCCCTACAGTCCAAAAATATCTATCGATCTCATTCTTGAATATACTCAACCACTGAACATTCACAGCCCTCTGGGGTAGAGAATTCCAAAGATGCACAACCCTCTGAGTGAAGAAATTTCTCATCTCAGTCCTAAATGGCTGACTCCTTATCCTGAGACTATGCCCCCTAGTTCTAGACTCTCCAGCCAGGGGAAACAGCCTCTCAGCATCTACCCTGACAAGCCCTCTCATAATCTTACATGTTTCAATGAGATCACCTCTCATTCTTCTAAACTCCAGAGAATATAGGCCCATTCTACTCAACCTCTCCTCATAGGACAACTCTCTCATCCCAGGAATTAATCTAGTGAACCTCTAAGGCAAGTATATCCTTCCTTAGATAAGGAGACCAAAACTGTACACAGTACTTCAGGTGTGGTCTCAAAATCCTGTACAATTGTAGCAAGACTTCCTTACTCTTATACTCCAACCCCCTTGCAATAAAGGCCAACATACTATTTGCCTTCCTAATTGCTTGCTGTACCTGCATGTTAACTTTCTGTCTTTAGTGTAAGAGGACACCCAAATCCCTCTGAACACCAACATTTAATAGTTTCTCACCATTTAAAAAATATTCTGTTTTTCAAAGTGAATAACCTCACATTTCCCCACATTATACTCCATCTGCCACCTTCTTGCCCACTCACTTCACCTGTCTGTATCCCTTTGCAGACTCTGTGTCCTCCTCACAGCTGACTTTCCCACCTCGCTTTGCAGCAGGTGGTTGGCTCCCAGTTTGGGTTTAAGGTCGATCGGAGGGGGAAGGGGAGACTGAGGGAGGGGAGGAGTCCCACAGTTTGAGGTCCTGGAGAGAGAATGAGTTAGAGGAGGAGGAGGTTCGAGGGGTCTGGATTTCACCACAAGTACAGAGGGGAGGAGAGTGTGGGACACGGGGATTGAGAGGTTAGGGACAAGATAGGAGATGGGGAGGAATTAATTTGTGCAGAATTAACGAACAAAACCAGGGAGCGAGAGAAAGGCTAAACTCAAGATTGGGGAGTCAGAACATCAACTCTCCCCCCGAACCCCTCGATTAGATTCCAGCCTGTAACGCACTCCCCCGAACCCCTCGATTAGATTCCAGTCTGTAACTCACTCCCGGGTATTTGTTATTCTACATATAAACCCCCCCGAACCCCTCGATTAGATTCTAGTCTGTAACTCACTCCCGGGTATCTGTTATTCTATATATAAACCCCCCCGAACCCCTCGATTAGATTCCAGTCTGTAACTCACTCCCGGGTATCTGTTATTCTATATATAAACCCCCCGAACCCCTCGATTAGATTCCAGCCTGTAACTCACTCCCTGGTATCTGTTATTCTATATATAAACCCCCCGAACCCCTCGATTAGATTCCAGCCTGTAACTCACTCCCGGGTATCTGTTATTCTATATATAAACCCCCTGAACCCCTCGATTAGATTCCAGCCTGTAACTCACTCCCGGGTATCTGTTATTCTATATATAAACCCCCCGAACCCCTCGATTAGATTCCAGCCTGTAACTCACTCCCGGGTATCTGTTATTCTATATATAAACCCCCTGAACCCCTCGATTAGATTCCAGCCTGTAACTCACTCCCGGGTATCTGTTATTCTATATATAAACCCCCCGAACCCCTCGATTAGATTCCAGCCTGTAACTCACTCCCGGGTATCTGTTATTCTATATATAAACCCCCCGAACCCCTCGATTAGATTCCAGCCTGTAACTCACTCCCGGGTATCTGTTATTCTATATATAAACCCCCCGAACCCCTCGATTAGATTCCAGTCTGTAACGCACTCCCGGGTATTTGTTATTCTATATATAAACCCCCCGAACCCCTCGATTAGATTCTAGTCTGTAACTCACTCCCGGGTATCTGTTATTCTATATATAAACCCCCCGAACCCCTCGATTAGATTCCAGTCTGTAACTCACTCCCGGGTATCTGTTATTCTATATATAAACCCCCCGAACCCCTCTATTAGATTCCAGTCTGTAACTCACTCCCGGTATCTGTTATTCTATATATAAACCCCCCCGAACCCCTCGATTAGATTCTAGTCTGTAACTCACTCCCGGGTATCTGTTATTCTATATATAAACCCCCCCGAACCCCTCGATTAGATTCTAGTCTGTAACTCACTCCCGGTATCTGTTATTCTATATATAAACCCCCCCGAACCCCTCGATTAGATTCTAGTCTGTAACTCACTCCCGGGTATCTGTTATTCTATATATAAACCCCCCCGAACCCCTCGATTAGATTCTAGTCTGTAACTCACTCCCGGGTATCTGTTATTCTATATATAAACCCCCCGAACCCCTCGATTAGATTCCAGTCTGTAACTCACTCCCGGGTATCTGTTATTCTATATATAAACCCCGCGAACCCCTCGATTAGATTCCAGCCTGTAACTCACTCCCGGGTATCTGTTATTCTATATATAAACCCCCCAGAACCCCTCGATTAGATTCTAGTCTGTAACTCACTCCCGGTATCTGTTATTCTATATATAAACCCCCCCGAACCCCTCGATTAGATTCTAGTCTGTAACTCACTCCCGGGTATCTGTTATTCTATATATAAACCCCCCCGAACCCCTCGATTAGATTCTAGTCTGTAACTCACTCCCGGGTATCTGTTATTCTATATATAAACCCCCCGAACCCCTCGATTAGATTCCAGTCTGTAACTCACTCCTGGGTATCTGTTATTCTATATATAAACCCCCCGAACCCCTCGATTAGATTCCAGTCTGTAACTCACTCCCGGGTATCTGTTATTCTATATATAAACCCCCCGAACCCCTCGATTACATTCCAGCCTGTAACTCACTCCCGGGTATTTGTTATTCTACATATAAACCCCCCGAACCCCTCGATTAGATTCCAGTCTGTAACTCACTCCCGGGTATCTGTTATTCTATATATAAACCCCCCGAACCCCTTGATTAGATTCCAGTCTGTAACTCACTCCTGGGTATCTGTTATTCTATATATAAACCCCCCGAACCCCTCGATTAGATTCCAGTCTGTAACTCACTCCCGGGTATCTGTTATTCTATATATAAACCCCCCCGAACCCCTCGATTACATTCCAGCCTGTAACTCACTCCCGGGTATTTGTTATTCTACATATAAACCCCCCGAACCCCTCGATTAGATTCCAGCCTGTAACTCACTCCCGGGTATCTGTTATTCTCTATATAAACCCCCCCGAACCCCTCGATTAGATTCCAGTCTGTAACTCACTCCCGGGTATCTGTTATTCTATATATAAACCCCCCGAACCCCTCGATTAGATTCCAGTCTGTAACTCACTCCTGGGTATCTGTTATTCTATATATAAACCCCCCGAACCCCTCGATTAGATTCCAGTCTGTAACTCACTCCCGGGTATCTGTTATTCTATATATAAACCCCCCAAACCCCTCGATTACATTCCAGCCTGTAACTCACTCCCGGGTATTTGTTATTCTACATATAAACCCCCCGAACCCCTCGATTAGATTCCAGTCTGTAACTCACTCCCGGGTATCTGTTATTCTATATATAAACCCCCCGAACCCCTCGATTAGATTCCAGTCTGTAACTCACTCCCGGGTATCTGTTATTCTATATATAAACCCCCCGAACCCCTCGATTAGATTCCAGTCTGTAACTCACTCCCGGGTATCTGTTATTCTATATATAAACCCCCCAAACCCCTCGATTACATTCCAGCCTGTAACTCACTCCCGGGTATTTGTTATTCTACATATAAACCCCCCGAACCCCTCGATTAGATTCCAGCCTGTAACTCACTCCCGGGTATCTGTTATTCTATATATAAACCCCCCAAACCCCTCGATTACATTCCAGCCTGTAACTCACTCCCGGGTATTTGTTATTCTACATATAAACCCCCCGAACCCCTCGATTAGATTCCAGCCTGTAACTCACTCCCGGGTATCTGTTATTCTATATATAAACCCCCCCGAACCCCTCGATTAGATTCCAGTCTGTAACTCACTCCCGGGTATCTGTTATTCTATATATAAACCCCCCCGAACCCCTCGATTAGATTCCAGCCTGTAACTCACTCCCGGGTATCTGTTATTCTATATATAAACCCCCCAAACCCCTCGATTACATTCCAGTCTGTAACTCACTCCCGGGTATCTGTTATTCTATATATAAACCCCCCGAACCCCTCGATTAGATTCCAGCCTGTAACTCACTCCCGGGTATTTGTTATTCTATATATAAACCCCCGAACCCCTCGATTAGATTCCAGCCTGTAACTCACTCCCGGGTATCTGTTATTCTATATATAAACCCCCCGAACCCCTCGATTAGATTCCAGTCTGTAACTCACTCCCGGGTATCTGTTATTCTATATATAAACCCCCCCGAACCCCTCGATTAGATTCCAGCCTGTAACTCACTCCCGGGTATCTGTTATTCTATATATAAACCCCCCAAACCCCTCGATTACATTCCAGCCTGTAACTCACTCCCGGGTATCTGTTATTCTATATATAAACCCCCCGAACCCCTCGATTAGATTCCAGCCTGTAACTCACTCCCGGGTATTTGTTATTCTACATATAAACCCCCGAACCCCTCGATTAGATTCCAGCCTGTAACTCACTCCCGGGTATTTGTTATTCTACATATAAACCCCCCGAACCCCTCGATTAGATTCCAGCCTGTAACTCACTCCCGGGTATTTGTTATTCTACATATAAACCCCCCGAACCCCTCGATTAGATTCCAGCCTGTAACTCACTCCCGGGTATCTGTTATTCTATATACAAACCCCCCCAAACCCCTCGATTAGATTCCAGCCTGTAACTCACTCCCGGGTATCTGTTATTCTATATATAAACCCCCGAACCCCTCGATTAGATTCCAGCCTGTAACTCACTCCCGGGTATCTGTTATTCTATATATAAACCCCCCGAACCCCTCGATTAGATTCCAGTCTGTAACTCACTCCCGGGTATCTGTTATTCTATATATAAACCCCCCGAACCCCTCGATTAGATTCCAGCCTGTAACTCACTCCCGGGTATCTGTTATTCTATATATAAACCCCCTGAACCCCTGGATGGGGTAATCAGCAGCTCCCCACTTGCTCCCTGAGCTCACTCACCCCTTTGACGATTCCAGTACGGATTTCTGGCCCCTTGGTATCGAGCGCTATCGCCACAGTCCTGCGATACAGCGGGCTGGAGGAGAAACTGTCCACAGCCTCTCCCGAATGTTTTTGATGGCGTGAGCATGGTACTGAGAGAACAGGGCGAGAGTCAGAACCACAGGGGAGTGGGAAAACGGAGATAGGAACAGAGATACAGGGACATCAGCCCCTCACCCACACCTCCTCCACACCCCTCCCCCACACCTCCCCCTCCCCCACACACACCCCTCCCCCCACACACCCCTCCCCCACACACACCCCTCCCCCCCACTCCCCTCCCCCCACACCTCCCCTCCACACCCCCACCCCTTCCCCCACACACCCCTTCCCCACACCTCCCCTCCCCCACACCTCCCCTCCCCCACACCCCTTCCCCACACCTCCCCTCCCCTCCACAACCCCTCCCCCACACCTCCCCTCCCCCACACTCCCCTCCCCCTCCCCCACACCCCTCCCCTCCACAACCCTCCCCCCACACCTCCCCTTCCCCACACCCCTCCCCTCCACAACCCTCCCCCACACCTCCCCCTCCCCCACACCCCTCCCCTCCCCCACACCCCTCCCCTCCTCCCACACCCCTCCACACCCCTCCCCTCCACACCCCTCCCCTCCCCTCCACACCCCTCCCCTTCCCCCATTACCCCTTCCCCCACACACCCCCTCCCCCACACACCCCCCTCCCCCCACACCTCCCCTCCCCACCTCCCCTCCCCCACACCTCCCCTCCACACCCCTCCCCCACACCCCTCCCCCCCATACCCCTCCCCCCCCACACCCTCCCCTCCCCCCCCATACCCCTCCCCCCACACCTCCCCTCCACAACCCTCCCCCCACACCTCCCCTCCCCCACACCTCCCCTCTCCCCCACACCTCCCCTCCCCCCACACCTCCCCCTCCCCCACACCTCCCCCACACCCTCCCCCCCATACCCCTCCCCCACACCCTCCTCCCTCCCCCCCATACCCCTCCCCCCACACCTCCCCTCCACAACCCTCCCCCACACCTCCCCTCCCCCACACCCCTTCCCCACACCTCCCCCTCCCCCCCCACACCTCCCCTCCCCCACACACCCCTCCCCCTCCACACACCAGTGCCCATGGAACCTGTACCCAGTGAGAGTCAGTGTCTGTGGGACCCGTACCCCAGTGAGAGTCAGTGCCCGTGGAACCCGTACCCCAGTGAGAGTCAGTGTCTGTGGGACCCGTACCCCAGTGAGAGTCAGTGCCCGTGGAACCCGTACCCCAGTGAGAGTCAGTGTCTGTGGGACCCCGTACCCCAGTGAGAGTCGGCTGGTCTGTTGGAACCTGTACCCCAGTGAGAGTCAGTGTCTGTGGGACCCTCACCCCAGTGAGAGTCAGTGTCTGTGGAACCTCGTACCCCAGTGAGAGTCAGTGCCTGTGGAACCTGTACCCCAGTGAGAGTCAGTGTCTGTGGGACCCGTACCCCAGTGAGAGTCAGTGTCTGTGGAACCCGTACCCCAGTGAGAGTCGGTGTCTGTGGAACCTGTACCCCCAGTGAGAGTCAGTGTCTGTGGGACCTGTACCCCAGTGAGAGTCAGTGTCTGTGGGACCCGTACCCCCAGTGAGAGTCAGTGTCTGTGGAACCTGTACCCCAGTGAGAGTCAGTGTCTGTGGGACCCGTACCCCAGTGAGAGTCAGTGTCTGTGGAACCTGTACCCCAGTGAGAGTCAGTGTCTGTGGAACCTGTACCCCAGTGAGAGTCAGTGTCTGTGGAACCCGTACCCCAGTGAGAGTCAGTGTCTGTGGAACCTGTACCCCAGTGAGAGTCAGTGTGTGTGGGACCCGTACCCCCAGTGAGAGTCAGTGTCTGTGGGACCGTACCCCAGTGAGAGTCAGTGTCTGTGGAACCCGTACCCCAGTGAGAGTCAGTGCCCGTGGGAACCCGTACCCCAGTGAGAGTCAGTGTCCTGTGGAACCCGTACCCCAGTGAGAGTCAGTGTCTGTGGGAACCCGTACCCCAGTGAGAGTCAGTGTCTGTGGGACCCGTACCCCAGTGAGAGTCAGTGTCTGTGGGACCCGTACCCCAGTGAGAGTCAGTGTCTGTGGGACCCGTACCCCAGTGAGAGTCAGTGTCTGTGGGACCCCGTACCCCAGTGAGAGTCAGTGTCTGTGGGACCCGTACCCCAGTGAGGGTCAGTGTCTGTGGGACCTGTACCCCAGTGAGAGTCAA
>NC_090368.1:1315623-1399246 GCF_035084215.1 Heptranchias perlo | reverse complement strand
TTTCCCTCCCCCCTCCCCCCTTCCTTCACGGCCCTTTTGTTTTTTCGTCGGTACCTTTTGTTTTCCCCCCCTTTTTTCTTTTTTTTTTCCACCTTTCCCCCCCCCCCTTTCTTTTCCGGGGGGACCCTTCTCTTCTGCCAGTTCCTGCAGGTGCCTCTGGTAATCCTTCGCACTCAGTTTTGGAGTATTGCTGATCCCCGGTGTCTCCCCGTCCGTTTGCCTCGGCACGCAGCACACCAACCTCTGCAGGGAATCGCCGAGCACCAGTTTCACCAGCGCGCTCATCTTATGCTCTCCGTGCAGAGCCAGGCTCCACGGGGGGGGGGGGCGGGGGGAGATGGCAGGACCCGCACCAGACCCTGGTCCTGTCGAATGCAACACCCACGGGCCAAAGAGGCACGAGATTTTGGATCTGTGAACCAAAGCAAATTGTCAGCGGCCAAGAAGGAAGATCGGAGGAGCAGAACCTGTGTCAGGACGACACGTCCAGCAAGTGACGCTTTACTCGAAGGGCTCAGGACCCGCCAGCTCCCATTTTACTATCGCAGAGATTAAGGGCTCGAGTGAGACACTGGATTTTTGCCTCTGGGCCACCAGTTTTAAACCAGCCCAGAATTGGGATACAAGATTGTACCTGTTTCAGTCAAGCCCCAGTGGGGATAAAGCTACAACTGAGAAACACCCCAAAATGGACATTAATTCAGTCTCATTCAGAGAGGCCAGAAGGTGGCTGGTTTGGGAGGGAGAAATCACACTGCTACCACAGTGGGTGACCTTCTGAAATTAGGGTAAAAGTGTATTAATGGGACAGAGGGAGCTTTACTCTGTATCTAACCCTGTACCTGCCCTGGGAGTGTTTGATGGGACAGTGTAGGAACATAGGAACAGGAGTAGGCCATTCAGCCCCTCGTGCCTGCTCCGCCATTTGATAAGATCATGGCTGATCTGTGATCTAGCTCCATATATCTGCCTTTGGCCCATATCCCTTAATACCTTTGGGTTGCCAAAAAGCTATCTATCTCAGATTTAAATTTAGCAATTGAGCCAGTATCAATTGCCATTTGCGGAAGAGAGTTCCAAACTTCTACCACCCTTTGTGTGTAGAAATGTTTTCTAATCTCACTCAATGAAAGGTCTGGCTCTAATTTTTAGACTGTGCCCCCTACTCCTAGAATCCCCAACCAGCGGAAATAGTTTCTCTCTATCCACCCTATCCGTTCCCCTTAATATCTTATAAACTTCGATCAGATCACCCCTTAACCTTTGAAACTCTAGAGAATACAACCCCAATTTGTGTAATCTCTCCTCGTAACTTAACCTTGAAGTCCAGGTATCATTCTAGTAAACCTACGCTGCACTCCCTCCAAGGCCAATATGTCCTTCCGAAGGTGCGGTGCCCAGAACTGCTCACAGTACTCCAGGTGCGGTCTAACCAGGGTAGAGGGAGCTTTACTCGGTAAATGTGTTTGATGCTGACACTGGGTGCCTGTATAGGGAAGTGAGTATCCAGCACCGACTCCACTCATCCCTGATGACTCTAATTCTATAAAGTACAGTTTTAATCATCAGGGAAAACAGCAAGATATTCCCAGCATAACCGGTGTAGCCACGCTGACCGCCACAGCATGGCGCTCCCACACCTCTCCAGCATCTATACAGAGAAAGGTCAGTACAAGTTACCAGGGCACTCACCTCCCTGCAGAGCTCTCCGACCAGATTCTCAGCCCCACACACCAGCGTTTCCAAAGTCACCAAGTTGCCCCAGGATTGTGCAGTTCTCCCTCAGTGTAGCATCGCGAGCCGTCTAACGCACAGAGCATCACCTTCAGATCACCAACGTTCCTAACACTGACCTTTGGAAATCCTTTCCAATCCATTTAGAACGGATTATGAGCACATGGTCTGGGATCTCATTTAAAGACACACACAGCAAGTGACCCAATTATTCGGTTTAGATACTGAATCCCTCACACAACCTATTCAACTCCATGACAAACGGAGTATTTAAGCAGCGAGGAGGTCTTTGCTTTTTAAAATGCCCCCTCTCCGCACCCCAGGCACACCGACCAGATGAGATGGCAGCTGGTTTATCAGTGAACATCATTTCTTACTCACATCCACCAAAGGGCTGTGCCAATTAGGGAGGGCACAGGGTGCCACAGACAACACCTCATTGTGCCAGGCATGCATGCTCACAAGGGTTACCATTTACCTACTTTCACACAATGGATCATCTCGGACACCAAGGCTCCAAATTGTCCTCTTCTCTGCCAATTCAGTACCCAACGTTCAAAGTTCTGCCGTTGAAAGGCTTGTCCCAATTAAGGGAGGGCCAAAGGCTTATAAATACTGCAGGGAAAAGCCATTTGTACAGTAAATTTGAGTCGTCCAGAATTTCCATTATTTTTGACCCACCCCCCTCCCTCCCCTCAGTGAGTAGCGGGGAGACATGTCCAACACAGACCCATTGGAAGGCACCCCAGGTATATTCATCACCGCTACACCCAGGGGTCCCAACAGCAGACGCACATTGTTTTTACTTAGACAATACAAAGCTTTTATTATAAAAACACTGATGGTAAAGCAGATATCAGATAAACCTATTTTAAACCATCACAAAAAGTGCCCAACCCTTCCCTGTAACATCCTCCTCCCAGTCGAGTAATCTACAGAACACAGCTGCTGAATTCTTGTAAACATGTTGGGGGAGAATAAAAAGATTCACAATCCAGAGTTTACAGTCATGGTGAATTTCAAAGTAAACCAGCACAAGACTCCCATTTACATAATATTTACAATAGAAGTTGCATTATACACAGTGGAAATGCTGACAATGGCAGAGCAGCAGGAGGAGAGTCCCAACACCAGTAAGTGAAGTGCAGTGTGTACATCACATGGTGCGAACATCCCTTCCGTTTCCATGGGGTAAGGGAAAAGAGAGGGGAGAATATCAATTCAATTCAATGCCGAGTTCCTCCTAGAGTCACACCAATAGTGAGACCAGTGTAAACTGCAGCCTCTTCTAAGTTGGGGGTGCCTCGGCTTTTAAAGCTACCACATGGCCTGTGGTAGAAGGAATGAAGCTGATTTCACACGCACGCACGCACACACACACACTGGATTGATTGTAAAGGCTTCCAGTCAAGTCAGTTGTCTTAAGCTGTAGTTTCTCATTGAGAAGTTTAACGCCAAATGATGCAGTGTATCCAACAAACTCTCCACGGGCAAAACATAGGCATCCACCTCTGATCAAAGCCAAGGCCCACGGACACAGTGGGCGTGCTCAGGTACAGGCACCAGCTTATACTTCTCAACCATTTATTTTGGGCAGCAGTCGTCTCTGAGCTTCATCGCGGGTCTCTGGAACTTTCGAAACTCTGGTTAGCAAGGGCCAAGGATCCATTCAGAAGTTTGCCACCCAGGAAGATCGTGGGCAGCTGTTGGAAGGAATAAGTTAGGCCAAACAAAATAAAGATTCTTCTCTCTTCCCCCTCCCCCCGAAGTCCCCGGTCCAGCTTCGTGTCATCTGCTGATATCTCGATTGGAGTCCCAGGGTTTTGTGTTTTTCTGTTCAGTTTTGAGTGAGTCAAAGTAAGGATGCCGTAGGGCATCAGCCAGAGTTATCCGTTTCGAAGGCTCATACTCCAACATTCTCTCAATCAAGTCAAACAGCTGGCAGTGCTCCTCGCTCTCAGTAAGCATGTATCGCTAAACAAGGAAAGGAAACGGCTATTAATATACAATACAGTCCACAAGTAAATCACCCAAACATCTCTCCCTTTCTGCACAGCCCCATTCCCTAGGCAAGCTCAATCCTCACTGGCCTCTGGCAATGGCAGTTGCCATTAAGAGGCACAATGCTGAAACTTAGGTAATTCTGCCATCAATTCACCCCCTCCCCCTACATGTGGGGAACGTGCTCCGCTACACAGCTGCTTTCAGGAGCTATTCCTGCTGACGTGTACACAGGTTTAAAACAAAGTTAAATGGTGCCCTAGCAGTGTGATTGGCAGGGTATTCTACTACAACAAACATCTCAAGAGGTTACCAGACCATTGAATGGGAGGTTACCAAACCCAACCCTAGACCACTGAATGGGAGGTTACCAAACCCAACCCTAGACCATTGACTGGGAGGTTACCAAACCCAACCCCAGACCACTGAATGGGAGGTTACCAAACCCAACCCTAGACCATTGAATGGGAGGTTACCAAACCCAACCCTAGACCATTGAATGGGAGGTTACCAAACCCAACCCCAGACCACTGAATGGGAGGTTACCAAACCCAACCCCAGACCACTGAATGGGAGGTTACCAAACCCAACCCTAGACCACTGAATGGGAGGTTACCAAACCCAACCCTAGACCATTGAATGGGAGGTTACCAAACCCAACCCTAGACCACTGAATGGGAGGTTACCAAAACCAACCCTAGACCACTGAATGGGAGGTTACCAAACCCAACCCTAGACCACTGAATGGGAGGTTACCAAACCCAACCCTAGACCACTGAATGGGAGGTTACCAAACCCAACCCTAGACCATTGAATGGGAGGTTACCAAACCCAACCCTAGACCATTGAATGGGAGGTTACCAAACCCAACCCTAGACCATTGACTGGGAGGTTACCAAACCCAACCCTAGACCACTGAATGGGAGGTTACCAAACCCAACCCTAGACCACTGAATGGGAGGTTACCAAACCCAACCCTAGACCACTGAATGGGAGGTTACCAAAGCCAACCCTAGACCACTGAATGGGAGGTTACCAAACCCAACCCTAGACCATTGAATGGGAGGTTACCAAACCCAACCCTAGACCACTGAATGGGAGGTTACCAAACCCAACCCTAGACCACTGAATGGGAGGTTACCAAACCCAACCCTAGACCACTGAATGGGAGGTTACCAAACCCAACCCTAGACCATTGACTGGGAGGTTACCAAACCCAACCTACGTAGGTACAGAAAAACAATGTCCTCTGTTGGGGGAATCCAGAACAAGGGGGCACAATCTTAACAGTTAGGCCACTCACGAGTGAAATTAGGAAACACTTTTTTCACAGAAAGGGTAGTGGAAATCAGAAATGCTCTCCCTCAAAAGGCTGGACATTGGGTCAATTGAAGTTTTCAAGAGATCGGCAGATTTTTTATTAGGCACGAGTATCAAGGGATGTGGATCAAAAGTGGGTAAATGGAGTTGAGGTACAGATCAGCCATGGTCTAACTGAACGGTAGGACAATAACAACAATATCAATAATATCTCGCTTTTAACATAGTAAAAAAGATCTTCAGAAAAGTGGGTGTGTACAAGAGGCCAGAGATCTGAGGGTTGTTGGGCTGGAGGAGATTACAGAGATAGGGAGGGGAGAGGCCATGGAGGAATTTGAAAACAAGGATGAGAATGTTAAAATTGAGGCGTTGCCAGACTGGGAGCCAGTGAGCACAGCGGGTGATGGGTGAACAGGACTTGCTGTGCGTTAGGATACTGGCAGCAGAGTTTTAGATGAGCTCAGGTTTATGGAGGGTGGAAGACGGGAGACCGGGCAGGAGAGCATTGGAATAGTCAAGTCTAGAGGTAACAAAGGCATGGAAGATAGCTTCAGCAGCAGATGAGCTGAGGCAGGGCGGAGAAGGGCGATAT
Source organism: Heptranchias perlo (assembly GCF_035084215.1). Classification (NCBI taxonomy): domain Eukaryota; kingdom Metazoa; phylum Chordata; class Chondrichthyes; order Hexanchiformes; family Hexanchidae; genus Heptranchias; species Heptranchias perlo. Next base: position 1,393,599 of record NC_090368.1, on the reverse strand, counting down.
AATGGAGAAGGAAGTAGCCTGCACTTGTGGGGAAGGGGATATGGAGAGAAATGGCCTATTAGGACGCCCGATGACATAACTCTGCACAAAACATGACATTTAAGCCCAGTAGGCACAATACCCTTACTTTTAATGGTTTGCAGTTATCTCTTACATATCTTCCAGCAGAACTGCTTTCATCCCAATCCAAACGGCCATGATAGAAATACTTCTGTTTTCTGTTAAAAGGTAAAATATCAATGCACATTTTAATTGGAAAAGTTGAGCCAACTGTCAAACACTTCAGTTGCATGGTTTCAATACACACTTCACAGTGACCGTCATCGTCCTCCTCCTCCAATACACACTTCACAGTGACCCTCCTCCTCCTCCTCCAATACACACTTCACAGTGACCATCCTCCTCCTCCTCCTCCAATACACACTTCACAGTGACCCTCCTCCTCCTCCTCCTCCTATACACACTTCACAGTGACCGTCCTCCTCCTCCTCCAATACACACTTCACAGTGACCCTCCTCCTCCTCCAATACACACTTCACAGTGACCCTCCTCCTCCTATACACACTTCACAGTGACCCTCCTCCTCCTCCTCCTCCAATACACACTTCACAGTGACCCTCCTCCTCCTCCTCCTCCAATACACACTTCACAGTGACCGTCCTCCTCCTCCTCCTCCAATACACACTTCACAGTGACCCTCCTCCTCCTCCAATACACACTTCACAGTGACCGTCCTCCTCCTCCTCCTCCTCCTCCAATACACACTTCACAGTGACCCTCCTCCTCCTCCTCCTCCAATACACACTTCACAGTGACCCTCCTCCTCCTCCAATACACACTTCACAGTGACCCTCCTCCTCCTCCTCCAATACACACTTCACAGTGACCCTCCTCCTCCTCCTCCAATACACACTTCACAGTGACCCTCCTCCTCCTCCTCCAATACACACTTCACAGTGACCCTCCTCCTCCTCCTCCAATACACACTTCACAGTGACCCTCCTCCTCCTCCTCCAATACACACTTCACAGTGACCGTCCTCCTCCTCCTCCTCCAATACACACTTCACAGTGACCGTCCTCCTCCTCCTCCTATACACACTTCACACTGACCCTCCTCCTCCTCCAATACACACTTCACAGTGACCCTCCTCCTCCTCCTCCAATACACACTTCACAGTGACCCTCCTCCTCCTCCAATACACACTTCACACTGACCGTCCTCCTCCTCCTCCAATACACACTTCACACTGACCGTCCTCCTCCTCCTCCTCCAATACACACTTCACACTGACCGTCCTCCTCCTCCTCCTCCAATACACACTTCAGTGACCGTCCTCCTCCTCCTCCTCCAATACACACTTCACACTGACCCTCCTCCTCCTCCTCCTCCTCCAATACACACTTCACACTGACCGTCCTCCTCCTCCTCCTCCAATACACACTTCACAGTGACCGTCCTCCTCCTCCTCCTCCAATACACACTTCACAGTGACCCTCCTCCTCCTCCTCCTCCAATACACACTTCACAGTGACCCTCCTCCTCCTCCTCCTCCAATACACACTTCACAGTGACCATCCTCCTCCTCCTCCTCCAATACACACTTCACAGTGACCGTCCTCCTCCTCCAATACACACTTCACAGTGACCGTCCTCCTCCTCCTCCTCCAATACACACTTCACAGTGACCGTCCTCCTCCTCCTCCTCCAATACACACTTCACAGTGACCCTCCTCCTCCTCCTCCTCCAATACACACTTCACAGTGACCCTCCTCCTCCTCCTCCAATACACACTTCACAGTGACCGTCCTCCTCCTCCTCCAATACACACTTCACAGTGACCCTCCTCCTCCTCCTCCTCCAATACACACTTCACAGTGACCCTCCTCCTCCTCCTCCTCCAATACACACTTCACAGTGACCCTCCTCCTCCTCCTCCAATACACACTTCACAGTGACCCTCCTCCTCCTCCTCCAATACACACTTCACAGTGACCATCCTCCTCCTCCTCCTCCAATACACACTTCAGTGACCCTCCTCCTCCTCCTCCTCCAATACACACTTCACAGTGACCCTCCTCCTCCTCCTCCTCCAATACACACTTCACAGTGACCATCCTCCTCCTCCTCCTCCAATACACACTTCACAGTGACCGTCCTCCTCCTCCAATACACACTTCACAGTGACCGTCCTCCTCCTCCTCCAATACACACTTCACAGTGACCGTCCTCCTCCTCCTCCTCCAATACACACTTCACAGTGACCGTCCTCCTCCTCCTCCTCCAATACACACTTCACAGTGACCCTCCTCCTCCTCCTCCTCCAATACACACTTCACAGTGACCCTCCTCCTCCTCCTCCAATACACACTTCACAGTGACCGTCCTCCTCCTCCTCCAATACACACTTCACAGTGACCGTCCTCCTCCTCCTCCAATACACACTTCACAGTGACCCTCCTCCTCCTCCAATACACACTTCACAGTGACCCTCCTCCTCCTCCTCCTCCAATACACACTTCACAGTGACCCTCCTCCTCCTCCTCCAATACACACTTCACAGTGACCCTCCTCCTCCTCCTCCAATACACACTTCAGTGACCATCCTCCTCCTCCAATACACACTTCACAGTGACCCTCCTCCTCCTCCAATACACACTTCACAGTGACCGTCCTCCTCCTCCTCCAATACACACTTCACAGTGACCCTCCTCCTCCTCCTCCTCCAATACACACTTCACAGTGACCGTCCTCCTCCTCCTCCTCCAATACACACTTCACAGTGACCCTCCTCCTCCTCCTCCAATACACACTTCACAGTGACCCTCCTCCTCCAATACACACTTCACAGTGACCGTCCTCCTCCTCCTCCTCCAATACACACTTCACAGTGACCGTCCTCCTCCTCCTCCAATACACACTTCACAGTGACCGTCCTCCTCCTCCTCCTCCAATACACACTTCACAGTGACCGTCCTCCTCCTCCTCCAATACACACTTCACAGTGACCGTCCTCCTCCTCCTCCTCCAATACACACTTCACAGTGACCCTCCTCCTCCTCCTCCTCCAATACACACTTCAGTGACCGTCCTCCTCCTCCTCCTCCAATACACACTTCACAGTGACTGCCCTCCTCCTCCCCTCCAATACACACTTCACAGTGACCGTCCTCCTCCTCCTCCAATCTCAGAAATCCATATACACTCAAGTCTGCCACACAACTTGCTCTCACCTGGTCTTTCTGATCATTCGTGTTGGAATTGGACCAAGGATTCTCTCCATCATGGCCAAATGCTCTCTATTGTCATGAGTCTGCAAAGAATAGATAAAAATGTTACACCTCTCCCAAATAATGTAATCTTGGAGAGACTTAAATGTCGTAATTTTCTTTCCGTTGCCAGGCAATTCTTCATGTCAGAGGGTAAACAGTTGTATTCTAGCAGCATCATCAAAACTTGCACCCCCCAGCACCACAGACCTCTGCACTCCTCCAATTCTGGCCTCTTGCACATCCTCGATTTTAATCGCTCCACCATTGGCGGCCATGCCTTCAGCTGTCTGGAATTCCCTCTCTAAACCTCTACCTCTGTCTCCTCCTTTAAGATGCTCCTTGCAACCTACCTCTTTGACCAAGCTTTTGGTCACCTGTCCTCATATCTCCTGGTGTAGCTCGGTGTCAAATTTGTTTGCATTTATAAAGCACTTTGGGATGTTTTACTACGTTAAAGGCGCTGTATAAATGCAAGTTTTGTTATTGGACACCCACGAATATATTTTGCTGTCGGGGAAGGGACCTAGGATGATATCCCCCTCCTTAGCCAAACCCAACTGTAGCCCCAACTGCTAGCAGCAGAGATCAGCGAACTCAGCACAAACCAGGAATCAAACCATGCGCTCTGTGTGTTTTAGTGCCAAACCACGTTGGACAATTACAGAGCTTTATGCACTGGTATTTTCTTGTCCTTTTCATGTTTCCTGACCTCTGGTTATCGGGACAGCGCCTTAAGAACCATTATTACAGATTATATCATCTCAAAAATCACACATAAAGTTAATTTCAAGTTCTAAATGGGTTAAATTCAGCACAAACCTACCTGAAATAGTGTAAAACCGAGGTAATATTCAAAAACGATACAGCCTATGCTCCACACGTCACACGGCTGGGACCACCCAAGCTCTGTAAAAGGAGGAACACTCGTTAGATGTGGAATGAGTGAAGCTGTTCAGAAATATTACCTCACATTTATAAAAAAGTTAAACTGGGTCCCTTTGTTCATTGCAATCGCCTCCAAACTATTTTCTTATCCTGCACCACTTCCCACCTTTCATTGCTTATGAGAATCACGAAGTGATTTGCTACCAGGTGTTTTAAGTTCTTGTATCAATTTACTTTCATATTACACAGAATTTACAGCAGAGGCCATTCGGCCCAACTGGTCTGTGCTTGTTTGATGGGTGCCTGTGTTTATGCTCCACACGGGCTTCATCCCACCCTGCCAGCATATCCTTCTATTCCTTTCTCCCACGTGTACTTATTTAGCTTCCCCTTAAATGCATCTACGCTATTCGCCTCAACTCCTCCATGTGAATTCCACATTCTCAGCCCTCTCCGGGTAAAGTAGTTTCTCCTGAATTCCTTATTGGATTTATTAGACTCTCTTATATTTATGACCTCCAGTTTTGGACTCCCCCCCCCACCCCACCCACTAGAGGAAGCATCTCCTCTACGTCCACCTCATCAATCCTTCTTCATAACTTTAAAGACCTTTATTAGGTCACCCCTCAGCTTTCTCTGTTCTAGAGAAAGGAGCCACAAGCCTGTTAAGCTTTTCCTGATCGGTATAACCTCAATATAAGAATATAGTGCACACAATACCTACCTAATATTACCTCTGGTGCTCTATAGTGTCTTGTGGAGACAATAGTGCTGTGATGCTCATGGTCAAAGGTGGCACTGCCAAAGTCCACAACCCTGGTCGCTGTATTTTTAACCACTCGCTCTTCACGTTTCTATAAGCACAGAAATGAAGAAAATCAACAGCTTTTAATCTCACCATTTAGCCAACTGCTTCGGAGATAATGCACGAGACACACAAGAGGAGACGACTGTTTGAAGTCCCAGTGCTTACAAGGACACACACATACCTTTTCCACATTACACACAACTTCATAGTCGGAATTTACAAAAAGAATGTTCTCTGGCTTTAAGTCGGTGTGAGTGAGCTTGTTGTCATGTAAAACTATTAAAGGGATAAAAAGAAAGATTAGGCAACAACACAGGCCACCGTCTAACAATTAGGCATTCGACTGACAATATTCCACAGCGCTGACTACAAAAAACTATCTGGGAAAGAGTTAAGAAACGAGCTTTTACTGTACGGTACAGGTTACTATATCTGCTTTAACAGTGAACCCATTACTGTAACATTTTCTTTATTTACACACCAGATAAACACCCCCCCCCACTTCCCGGTTCATCAAAACGATACTCACAGTTAACCGCATGGCAGGTTTGGAAGGCCATGTGTCTCACTTGGTGAATAGGGTAAGGCGAGTAATTGTTATCCTTCAAAAAATCAAAGGTGCTCTGGCCAAGTAATTCAAAAGATATACATATATGGCCATGGTAATCGAACCAGTCAAACATCTGTACACATTGACTGAAAGGAAGGATAGAGAGAACGGGTTTTAGACACACCACAATGTACTGCGACTGCATAAAGTGCCCATCCGACGCCCACATTGAGCTGTGCCAGTCTTCTTGAAGCAGTTAATTCTCCCTCAACAGACAGGATACCTCATTCACCCCTGTGGCAACTGAGAGATGGCACAACCTCCCTAAAGGGAAACACATAGCCTCTGCTTGTTCACTGCCTGAATCAGTAACAACTGCACGTTCCCCTTTATCCCCTCCCCAACTGCCTTCTTCATTGAATCTAGGATTCACATACAAATATACTGGCAGAAGATATGGTATCAGCTGTGTTCCCTGCAAGGGCCATCCATGCTTGGACACGAATTTCCATCACACTTACACTACAAAGGATTTTGAAACACAGCAAACAAATACAGTCGTCATATTTACAATCTCAAGGCCAGTGAAGTTACTTACAATTTATTATCTGGGTCCTTCTCATTGATTTTCTCCAGTACATTGATTTCTAGCCGGGCAGCTTCTCTGTATTTTTCCACATTCTTAATTATTTTAAGAGCCACCCGTGAACCACCCCTGTGAAGAGAAAATGGAGCCATCAGCTCTATGTACAGATCATCAGCTGCAGCCCCCAACATCAGCAACTTACTCAACAAATAGAAGGATATGCTGAGAGGGTGAGATGAAGTAGGGTGGGAGAGGCTCTTATGGAGCATAAACACCAGTATAGAGCAGTTGGGCCGAATGGCCTGTTTCTGTGCTGTAAATTTTATGTAATCATTGAGATTTACTTTTTTTTTTACAAAATGAAAGCCATTTTCCTCCCCTCTTCTCCCCAAAGACACTGACTCTACTAGGGTACAGATCCTTGGGGGTTCACCTTATTTCATCATGAGCAACATTACAACCAAGCTCAATTCTACCCTCAGCTGACACACACATGCTTTCAAGCAGGGGTCACTGGATAGCGATCAGAGGCAACGGGCCTCCAGATCAATCGGAGCACCCCACTTGCCACACTGGATGAGATCAATGCACCCTGCACAGACCAGGGTCTCTACACAACTAACTCAACCTGGTGACATAACTCAAGAAACAAGTAGGAAGAAAGCGTCATGGGCAGCCAGCATACCTTCGATGATCAATACACTGTACGACTTTGCCAAAGGTTCCTTCACCTAAAGTGCTAACAATTTCATCTAACAAGGAAAGAAGAAAGAAGACGAAATGAGCCTCCTGAATGGGACTGAATGAGTACAATTAAAAAGAACACAATCAGTTTGAATGTAAATTACAAAGCCTCATCTCATTACACAGTTTTTTTTTCACTTGTCAGTACAAGTAAGGCACATGTCTGAAGCAGAAAGCATATAACACCATCTGCTGAGAAAAAAAGATTTCTGTACAATATTATTTTCCTGCATTTAGGATAAATTATAACAAGTATAAACAAATAAAAACAAAAGCAGGAGGAGGAGGAAGGGAATTAGAAAATAAAAACAGCAATGAGAGGTCTGCAACTTTTTTTTTTTGGGATCTTAACTATAGAGCTAAATGAAGTTACGATTAAGCTTGTACATCGTTCTTGTAGCCAGTCGCCGTTGCGATAGATCAGGTGACCCTCGTTGTCATCTTCCACACTCTTGGCCCTTCTGCTGCTCTGATGACTCCGCTGCGTACGCAGAATCCCCGATGCCAGGGCGGTGACAGCAACACACACAGGCGCCCATCAAACCATCATCCAAGCCAATTGGAGAGACACATTTTCAAACCAGCAGCCACATTGGATGGTTTGGGGTTTTCGCATTGTAGAGAAGAAGGGGGGCAGCGATGGAGTGGTCGATTGCCAGATTGTCAAGATTCCAGGCAATTCATACGCCCACATAGGATATATAACGATAGGGATATTGCAAGGGAACATGTCAAGATACACAGTACTAACTCAGAAAATAAAAAAATAATAAACATTTCAAAAACCCACCTACACCTTCCCACCCCATCCAATACAGTTAAGCAAGATTTAATTTACAACCCAAATTTCTACCACCATTCCCAATAACTATCATTTTCAATGCATTCAATTTAATAGATTTAAATAATGATTAAGCCTTCGTAAAGATTTCCCAATATAGAGTTGCAGTGATACTATTTTTTTAAAAATAGAAGTGCAAATATTCAGCAATAAACTCTCCTGCTGCCTCTCCTCAAAAGACGGAATTCCACACCAGGAATGAGCATTCCCGTTTGCAGTTCACAACTTGCCCCCAGCACACCGGGTTAAAGCACAGCAACAAGAAACACACAAAACAAGCAGTTACAGCCACCATACAGGGCTGCACGGTGCGTGCTGGCCAGTTTCAAATTCCTGCTCAGCCTATAAGTGAGTGACATTTGGAGTGTGTGCCAGACTAAACTCTGCGTTTTAGTAAAACAGGTTGCCGTTGGACAGGCTTGACGTGGATTTATCGCTGTTGCACTTACTCAAATTTATCGACTATTCTACCAATCGTAAAATAAAATGTAATATCGCTGCAACCCGTTTCCTATAAAAACGCTCCCACACTGCAGTATAGTCACGTGTACTGTACAATGTATTATTTCCATTCTTATAAAGGCTACGGTTTCTAATCCAGTTGTTATGACTAAACTGAGCTCCTATCTTAACACAAGCAACCACACAAGTCCTCACAGACAGGAACACTCAACACATCATTAAATTCTCTCCTTTTCGTTAGCAATCCTACACATTTAAAACATATTCAGCTTTATAAAGCAAACTAGCTCATCTTAGCATCTTTACTAAAAGGCTCACGTTAGGATAGCATGTAGATCAACAAAAAGGGGTACAGCGTTTCAACAGAACAGAAGAGGGAAAAAAAATACAAAAAAACTCAAAGGCTGTTTAGAAATAGCAGAAGAGAGTGAATGCCTGGCTCCAAACCAGGTGGTCACTAGGTTCCATTCTCTGGGCCGACAGTCCCGTAAACCCCCCCACCCCCCCTAACTTCATGGTGGGGGGTTGACCTGGTAGAAAGCACCATAACATGGAGTGAGTGACAAGAAGCGGAGAAGGAAGACACGAGAGAGACCGGGGAGGAGGAGGTGGTGGCTTCAGTTACCCCACTTCAAGCACAGCTTACGTTAAGAGTGGACACCGACTGTGGTGCTGGAGAGGTCCACACACCCTGAAACAAATCAGGAGAGGGGAAAGGGAAAATCCCTCAGCCCAGCTCTCTCCCACAAAGTCCCATTTCCATTTTCTCCCCACATCATTCGCAGGTTGAGAAAACCAGTTCCCAGCTCTTGCCTATCCCGCTGCAGTCTGGTCACTGTATACGAGAGCAGCTATCGGGGCAGTTTACCACCCCGCAGGGAAGGAAGCACAGCTCTATTCCCCCCCCCACCCACCCAACTCCCGACGGCAGTGTGTGAGGAAATGAAGCTGCAGGATCAGGCCGAGATAAATCCTACTGTCCCCGCAGCATTCGACAGCTGCTGGTGGCAGCGATGGAAAGCAGAATTGCAGCAGCCTCCCCAGTACCAAAAACAGCCTACTGCAAATACACGTGCTCGTTGTTCAAGGCAGATCCAAAGAAAGAATGTGAAAGCGTTGCCTGGATAGCCACATACTAGGTTACGGCCACCCAGAGACAACAAACAAACAGAAGTACGACCCCAAACTTGTGGGCATGTGCGAGTGTTCCACCTTAAACAGTCCACACAACCATAAGAAAGCAGAATAAAAATTGCTTTACTTACCAAATCCTGTGGGCTGTAAAAACAAAACATATTGATATACTAATAGAGAGGTGGGAGTACTCACCGAGGAGGAGCGGCTATATGACCTGCTTCTGTGCCGCCGCCGTTTGTGCTTACGTCTGCTGCTCTTCCGACTCCTGTAGCTCCTGTCCCGTTCCTGCGAGCGCCGGTAGTCGTACGAGTTGCGAGCGCAGTAGTCCGGCTCATGGTAGACATCTCCCTGGTCACGGCTGTAGTTGCCCCGGTAAGCGTCACAGTACCTTCTCTCATTATACAGTCGTCTGTCGCACGAGCAGTTCTCTATACTATAGTCACAGGGAGAGGCAAAAGGAGTGGAGAAACACAGGGATTAACTGATAACGGTGCGACAACTATAAACAAATCAGAATAATGTACAAGTACTAAAAACAGAGCACATAAAATTCAGGCTGCAATGGGTGAGCATGAGGGACTGTTGGCACCATCCTTTCCAACAGGGAGGTGATGAATAAATTTAAAAATAACTCCCAGGTTGCAGCCCATGGTTTTTTTTGGGGGGGGTTGCTGTTTCACTTCATCATTTCTAAAGGCCCCCAGTCCAGGCTGCGACTGAGTGCACTAGTGGCCACATCACTAATGCCTCCAGTTTGCATTCCACAAAGGTTTAAGCTCAACCAGCTGCAGAGTGGCCAGGTTACAGTCTCTCATTCCATATAACCCACAGGTACTCGCAGCTCTGCTCTACACACCTGCAACAAGGCTCCTTGGACATAAAGCAATCAAAATAATCGCTAAATTATTTGTGCAGTCAGGGGAAGGCAGCAAAGGGGTGAATTTGGGGCGGGGGGGGAAGAAGAGGACAGGAAAACTAGAAATGAAAACTGAGTAGCTGTAAAACCATATAATGAAACTTGATCTAACTAGTCCACCAGTTACGGTCTATACCCGCTCATCCAGACTTATTACCTACCTATTGCCAAAGTGTCAAGGCACATAAAGAAAGCAACATTTGGCAGGAGAAGAGGACGATAAGCTGCTTTAAAGTATGTGTAATTTGCAGTATAATATACTGGCACCACATGGATCTGTGCTGATGGGATATAACCCTACAGATTAATTAATCCCACCAGTTCCTGAATCATGGCCACTGACCAGTTGGTCTCATGTTGACATGGGCCAGTATACACCACGCCTGTTGCTAAACATACAAAAATGTTGGACAGGAAAAGAGCAGCTGCTCCATTGAGCCTGTCCCGTAAACAACCAGACGGGAAATGAGGATAATATTTTTTTACGCAGTGAGTTGTTATGATCTGGAATTCGCTGCCTGAAAGGGCGGTGGAAGCAGATTCAACAGTAACTTTCAAAGGGGAATTGGATAAATACTTGAAGGGGGAAAATTTGCAGGGCTATGGAGAAAGGGCAGGGGGAGTAGGACTAATTGGATAGCTCTTTCAAAGAGCCGGCACAGGCACGATGGGCCGTATGGCCTCGTTCTGTGCTGTATCATTCTATGATCTGTATACTTGCCAGATTTTAATTTAAGGCACTTCATCAGAAGGGAGTACCGTGGGCTGCAGGTGGTGCTGCTTACCCCACAGGGACAGCATTCTACCCTGTATATAAAAACAACCTACCGTACAGATGATGGGCGGGTGAGGCGTTAATGGATTAGGCGCATCTCTTAACTTGAGCCGTTTGAGCAGTACAAGTTTTTTTTGGATTAAGATTGAGAATGTGTCCAGCCGGAAACCTCCACTGATGTGAATGGGGAGACTGTGACATCTAAGATGTTAATCCATCCCATTCACCCAAGAACAATACCATCTGCAGCAACAAGCCAACATCCACACAGCCAACAGCAGCTGAGATTCACTTTTGGCATCACTTTTCCAGGGCACAAGTCGTAATACAAAAGCTCCTGAACACTTGTGGCTGTCCAATAAGCTTTTTCCCTTTGCAGCTCTTAGCTTTGAATGGCTGGACATTCCTGCAATAGATATACTAGAAATAACAGCAAAGTATAATTACTAAACTACTTGTCTGAAGGCAATTAACAAGCGAGCATAAAGATCAACTAGTAGAGCGGCCAGATCACAATCCAAACAATGATCTTTGCCGTCCTATTCCGCACAGCAGATAGTTGGTACGATAAGTTGTATGGTGCTGTGGATTGTTTGTACAATAGCTGATTGCTCCACTGTGTCAGACAGAGTTCACTCTCGTGACCTGTCGCATCTACACATTTATATTGTGATCCTGTTAGAGTGGCCAGGGAGAAGGAAGACAAGTTATAAACTGGGTAAAACAAATTTCAGCTTCAGAATACACGGCCCATTGGTCTCCCGCTCAATAGTTAATAGGGAGAAATACTACAAACCTTCTGGACCTGATGTAACTTTCATTCCTGTGCCGTCTGTCTCGATCGCTGCTCCTTGATCGGGACCGGGATCTCCGCCTCCCACGCCTGCTTCTCCGGTAACGATCGTGGTAACTGTCCCGGCTCTCCCGGTCTGACGAGCGGTACCGCCTCAAACGAGGCATCTAAAAAAACAAAAAGGTTTCTTTTTTTGGTGGGTAAATGGAGTTGAGGTACAGATCAGCCATTGGCTGATTGAATGGTGGAACAGGCTTGAGGGTCTGAATGGCCTCCTCCTGTCCCTATCTTTAGGGAGCAGACCAGTCAGTATTTGATGCAAAACCTTTTAGAAACATCACCTGTGTAGTTTTTTTTATATTTGTTCATGGGATGTGGGCGTCACTGGCAAGGCCGGCATTTATTGCCCATCCCTAATTGCCCTTGAGAAGGTGGTGGTGAGCCACCTTCTTGAACCGCTGCAGTCTGTGTGGTGACGGTTCTCCCACAGTGCTGTTGGGTCGGGAGTTCCTGGATTTTGACCCAGCGACGATGAAGGAACGGCGATATATTTCCATATTTGTCTCCTGCTACGGTTTGTTAGACATAGCCTTGCACTTTCAGCTTTTATTAACACCCATGAAAATGTCCCACCTCTAAATCGACCCAAAGTTCTTAAAATCCATCCTCTTAATTCTTTACTGAAGTCATATTAGTGATGCTTTATTTGTTTTTGAGATATGGGCAACAATGGGTAAGCAGTATTTAATGCCCAACTCCAAGTGCCCCAAGGACATTAAGAGCCAACCACATGACATGGGAGTGGAGTCACACCGTATGCCACAACAGGTAGGGGGGACAGCTTCCCTCCCTAGGGACGTGGGCAAGGCAGAATTTATTACCTATCCCGAGTTCACTCAATGCCCTCAGGGCAACCACATAGTGTTCGGAATGGAGTCACGTGGGCCAGACCGGGCAGGAGTGGCTGGTCCCCTTCCCTGGTGAACCAGTTGGGTTTTTATGACAATCCCACAGCTCTCACAGAATTTGCAATCAGTCCTGTGCACTGTGTCAGTGACAGTATTTGCAGCCAGCAATCATTCATCAGTTAGATATTTGAAAACACAGTGCTGTGTGTATCACTCATCAGATGGGCCCATCGAGCCTGTTCTTTGAACGAGCTATCCGATTAGTCCCACTCCCCTGGTTTCTCCCCCCATAACCCTGCAATTTTACCTTTTCAAGTAGTTATCCAATTCCCGAGAGTTATTATTGAATCTGCTTCCACCGCCCTTTCAAGCAGTGCATTCCAGATCATTACAATTCATCCTGTCCCTCCATCCCCCTTCCCCCTAGGCAACTCGTTATGAGGCTGCCTGGGGCAGATATTTCACAAAAAGAATCCGAGAGTGTGGCCTGGCGCACAGGGGCAAATTCAATCCTAGTTTCTGCCACTGCAGAGACCGTCCTGTTTCCTGGTGCTGGAAGCCTAAGTGACACATTGTGTTGTTTTCAAACAACACAAGCGCAGCTTCACACCGACGACCCTAGAGTGGCACTAACCAACGGAGGGGGGGGGGGGGAATGATACAAAGCTTGGCACCCAGTGAGGCCCAGGAAGCCAAAACTGAACGTCAACAATCCGGGGCATCTCCCCCCACCCCCTCAACCCCCCCCCATCTCTGCCTCTCTCCCCCCCCCACCAACTCAACCCCCCATCTCTCCCTCCCCCCCCCACCAACTCAACCCCCCCATCTCTCCCTCCCCCCCCCCCACCAACTCAACCCCCCCATCTCTCCCTCCCCCCCCCCCCCACCAACTCAACCCCCCCATCTCTCCCTCCCCCCCCCCCCTCCACCAACTCAACCCCCCCATCTCTCCCTCCCCCCCCACCAACTCAACCCCCCCATCTCTCCCTCCCCCCCCACCAACTCAACCCCCCCATCTCTGCCTCCCCCCCCCACCAACTCAACCCCCCCATCTCTGCCTCCCCCCCCACCAACTCAACCCCCCCATCTCTCCCTCCCCCCCCCCCCCACCAACTCAACCCCCCCATCTCTCCCTCCCCCCCCCACCAACTCAACCCCCCCATCTCTCCCTCCCCCCCCCACCAACTCAACCCCCCCATCTCTCCCTCCCCCCCCCCACCAACTCAACCCCCCCATCTCTCCCTCCCCCCCACACCAACTCAACCCCCCCATCTCTCCCCCCCCTCCACCAACTCAACCCCCCCATCTACTCTCTTATCCCCCCCCCCCCCATCAACTCTCTTATTTCCCCCCCCCCATCAACTCTCTTATCCCCCCCCCACACATCGACACTCTTATCCCCCCCCACACATCGACACTCTTATCCCCCCCCCCACATCGACACTCTTATCCCCCCCCCACATCGACACTCTTATCCCCCCCCCCCACATCGACACTCTTATCCCCCCCCCCACATCGACACTCTTATCCCCCCCCCACATCGACACTCTTATCCCCCCCCCCACATCAACACTCTTATCCCCCCCCCACATCAACACTCTTATCCCCCCCCCCACATCAACACTCTTATCCCCCCCCCCACATCAACACTCTTATCCCCCCCCCCCCACATCAACACTCTTATCCCCCCCCCCCCACATCAACTCTCTTATCCCCCCCCCCCCCCCGGGCCTCGGCGGCACAAACAGGACTACAACTCCCAACACACACTGCGCATCCAGGCGCCACGCATGCGCACGACCTATAACTATCCCCTCCCCCCCCCTTTCCCTCACATCACCATTTACCGCAAATTAATTAAAAAGTCACAGGACGGCACTCGAATATAATTTTTTAAAAATCCCTAATTGCACCACTCGAGTATAAATCGCGATTGTGCCCGACTATTCCGGGGAAGGCTGGCGGTGTTTTTTATTCTTCCCCCCCCCACCCCGCGATCCCGCCTGGCCGCAGCCGCCATTTCGCAGCGCGGGCGCCATCTTGTCCCCTCAGAGACGGTGAGGGTTTGAAAGGCTTTCTTCCCCCCCCCCCTCACCCATCGGTCCCACATTCTCCCTCCCTCCTTCCCCGTACAGGCTCCCGCTCGGCCCGGCCGCCCCCTTACCGTTTTCGCAGCCAGCCCAGTGTGTTTGTCCCACAAGAAATCCGTGATTGCGGAATTTCTTCGGACCCGCAAACTTCTCCTCTCCGGTGTTGAAATCAAAAAAAACTCCACAACGGCAGCGCGGCCACGCCCCCTTCTTTGTGACGCCGCGCACACGCCCCGCCCACTCGGTGAGCTCACCGGCCGTTGCCCCGCCCGTCGCGTGACGTCGCGTATAAATACATAGTTTTGCGCCTGCGCGACACCAGACGAGCGCCGTACGCTTCGGGGAACAGGAGGCGGTTCGGCCCATCGTGCCTGTTGCGGCTCTTTGAATAGCGCCATCCAATTAGCCCCACTCTTTCCTCCATAGCCCTACAACGTTTTATTTTTCAAGTATATATATCCCATTCCATCCAGAGGGGAGATGAGGAGATTATTTTTTTTTTATACTGCGTTGTTATGAATTGGGAATTTGGATCTTTCAAAGAGCTGGTACAGGCATGATGGGCCGAATGGCCTCCTCCTGTGCTGCAATTCCCTTTTGAAAGTTAGTATTGAATCTGCCCTTTGAGGCAGTGAATCCCAGATCACTACAACAACTCGCTGGGTAAAAACATTTCTTCTCATCTTCCCCCCCTGGTTCTTTTGCCAATTATTTTAAATCTGTGTCCTCTGGTTTACTGACCCTCCTGCCAGTGGAAACAGTTTCTCCTTATTTACTCCATCAAAGCCCTTAATAATTTTGAACACCTCGATTAAATCTCCCCTCTGCTCCAAGGAGAACAATCGCAGCTTCTCCAGTCCCTCCGCAGAACTGACGTCCCTCGTCCCTGCTGGAAACTGTGCCGTTCATTATTATCACTGCCCTCTGAGCGTGTCCATGTATAATTGTTGTGCTCTTGCACCTTAAAGTGTACCTTAATAGGGAGTTCTGTTGAGGGCAAAGAATTAAGGGGGAAGTTAGAAAAAATGTCTTGGCACAGAGTGAGATCAGAGGGTGAAATTCTCGGTCTAAAAGTTGTGAGACAGAGGCCATAATATTTGCTTGAAAATGGAGACTATTGAAAGGTGTGAGGAGAATGGGATTAGACTGGGTGGGTCACATGGAGAAAAACACTGGTGCAGACTTTTTGAATCGACTGGAATAGTCCATAAATTAAAAATCAATGCTTTTTTTTCAACGGTGGACATAGAAACATAGAAAATAGGAGCGAGAGTGGGCCATTCGGCCCTTCGGGCCTGTTCCGCCATTCAAAATGATCATGGCTGATTGTCTAACTCAGTACCCTGTTCCCGCTTTTTCCCCATATCCCTTGATCCCTTTAGCATTAAGAAATATATCTATCTCCTTCTTGAATACATCTAATGATTTGGCCTCCACTGCCTTCTGTGGTAGAGAATTCCACAGGTTCACCACCCTCTGAGTGAAGAAATTTCCCCTCATCTCGGTTCTAAATGGCACACCCCGTATCCTGAGACTGTGACCCCTGGTTCTGGACTCCCCAGCCATCGGGAACATCCTCCCTGCATCTACTCTGTCTAGTCCTGTTAGAATTTTATATGTTTCGATGAGATCACCTCTCATGCTTCTAAACTCTAGTGAATATTGGCCTAGTCGACCCAATCTCTCCTCATACGTCAGTCCTGCCATCCCAGGAATCAGTCTGGTAAACCTTCATGGCACTCCCTCCATGGCAAGGACATCCTTCCTCAGATAAGGAGACCAAAACTGCACACAATACTCCAGATGTGGTCTCACCAAGGCCCTGTATAACTGCAGTAAGACATCCCTGCTCCTGTACTCAAATCCTCTTGCAATGAGACACATAAAAACTCGCCGAAAAGAAGTGAAGATCGACAGGCCTGTATACTAAGCACTGACTGCTGAGGGGTGTACTCTGAAAAAAGAGAGTGTAAACTCATCCAAATGAATAAAACTGTCTTTCCTCACCCTTCCCCTCCTATTCCCCCACCCCACCAGTTTTCTCTTGTGAAGGCACTGAACCTTGCCGGGGAATTGTTCCCCAGCTCCAGCTGCTCCCAGTAACATGTCAAAGTCGATATTCATCATTTGGGAGCCCGGTGAATGTCCACAAGTAATTTAATCACGTGGCATCATAACTGAACCTGATCCCGTCCTTACTGACATCCGCGCAGGAAAATTATACCAGGGCTTAGAGGGTTAAATTGTAAGGGCAGGTTCCATAAAAATGGCTTGTATTCCGTTGAGTTCAGAGGGTGATCTGACCGAGGTGTTTTACAATATTGAAAGGATTCGATCGGGTCGATAGAGAGAAACTATTTCCTCTGGTTGGGGAATCTTAAAATTAGAGCCAGGCCATTTAGGAGGGAAATCAGGGATCACTTTTTCATACAAAGTGTTGTAGAAATCTGGAACTCTCTCCCCCAAAAGGCTGTGGGTGCTGGGAGACATTTGGAGCTTTCAAGACTGAGATTATCAGATTTTTGTAAGGGTATCGAGGGATACGGAGCAAAGGCGGGTAGATGGAGTTAATACAGATCAGCCACAATCTAACTGAATGGCGGAACAGGCTCGAGGGGCTGAATGGCCTCCTCCTGTTCCTAAAATAGGTTACTGGTACTTACTGTCTAGATTCACACATGAAATATGACCACTTGAGTGAGTTACTCGAAGGCACCCAGTACCTGTCTAAGCATACCAAAGCACGGGTCAGGGGAGGGGTGGAGATTTTAAAAATGGCTGATTTAATTAAACTGCTGGCTCCAGGCAGCACTTTGCTGCAGCTGTTAGCATCAGAACGATCTGGTTCACAGACTTCTCCAGGGCCGTATCAAGAGAGCTCTCCACCTCCCTGAGCCTTGATCTACCAGAGAACAGAGCTCTGTACCGAGCCCCTTTCCTGGGAAAGACAGTCAGAATCCATCACAAGCTAACACGGTGGGATGCGAACCAGTCACTCTCTGTGAGGCCTCCACCCCTGCAAATAACAGCCAGTGATCTTTTGAGGACTGACTTTAATAATGGACGTATTTAGAACACACAATGTTTGCAAGGTCAACAACTATTTGCATTTATGTAGCACTTTCGCAGATGGAATGTGGATAGAGAAACAGATGCAGTGTCAGAGGGAGAAGTGGAGAGGGGGAGGGAGAGAATTCCAGAGAGTGGGGGCAATGCCAATGGTGGGGCGAGGGGAGCAGGGAGGGGAGAAGTTTGAATTTACCACGTTGCAGAAAGGGTGCCATGGTGAGGGGTGAAGGGATTTTAATGCTGGACACGACCCAGACAGCTGCACTTTGGATGATTTGGTGTTTGTGGAGTAACCAAGTGGAGGCACGACTAAGGTGTGGATTGGGAATTCAGCAGAGGTGGGAATAGGCAGTCCTGGTCACTGAGACGACATGCTGTTTGAAGCTTAGCTCAGGGTCAAACAGGGTGCTGGAGTTTGAGCAAGCAAGCACGGAGGGGGATGGAATCAGCGGTGAGACAGCAGAGTTTGTGACAGGGATCGTAAACAAACAATAACTTGCCTTTATACAGTGTCTTTAACGTAATAAAACGTCCCAAGGCGCTTCACAGGAGCGATTATCAGACAAAAAATTGACACTGAGCCACATAAGGAGATATTAGGACAGGTGACCAAAAGCTCGGTCAAAGAGGTAGGTTTTAAGGTGGAGAGGTTTAGGGAGGGAATTCCAGAGCTTAGGGCCCAGGCAGCTGAAGGCACGGCCGCCAATGGTGGAGCGATTAAAACGGGGAACGCACAAGGGACCAGAATTGGAGGAGCGCAGAGATCTCGGAGGGTTGTCGGGCTGGAGGAGGTTTCTCAATCTTCAGGAAGTTTTGGTTTTTTCGTGACTCAATGTCTAACAGAGGTCGTTGGGTCCGGGTGAGGTAGCGGGGAGGTAAAGCTGGGTGTTATCAGCACACGTATGAAAGCTGATCCATGGCTGCGGATGATGTCCCGAGGGATAAGGAAAAGGATGGGGCAAAGGACAGAGCCCCTGGGACTCTGCAGGTGGTACGGGAGCGGGAAGAGAAGCTATCGATGGGAATGCTCTGGCTGCATTCTGTTTTTAATACAACTGGTCATTCTCTCTCTTTCTCTTCCTTTTGGATGTTTCTCTCTCTCTCTCTCTGTCTTTGGGTTCGGACCGTTTGTATATTCAGTAGTCCTGTATGTACTGTCTCTCTGTCTGACTGCCTTGATAACGGGCAGTTGGAAAGATTATCTGTAATCACCAGGCATTGTTCTCTGACTATATATGCGGTAACCTTCAGGAAATCCCACACTCACCTGACGAAGGAGAAAGCCTCCGAAAGCTTGTGATTTTCAAATAAAACTGTTGGACTATAGCCTGGTGTTGTAAGATTCCTTACATTTGCATTCTGATAGACAGGAACAGAACGATGTGGGACAAACTCACAGGGCTGGACATTGGAGGATGGTGTGGTTCACAGTGTCAGATGCTGCAGAGAGATCAGGGACAGCGAATAGAGAAAGCACATCACGTTCACAGAGGGTCAGAGATTTACACCAATAAATAAAATGATGTTGAAAGGACAGAGAGTAGGTTAACAGGCTGCAGTTTATTTATACCTAATGCCTTCTGAAACACATCGACACATTAGCAAGTACACAACAGGGAATGAAACAATATTTTTAGAGGAAATCTGTGAAATGTGATAAATGGTTAGATTATTTGAATATAATTTATCTCCTGCTCTGTGAGCTTGCTCAGAGTCAGGCCTCTGCAGCCCAGAAGCCTGCTTCAGATCCCCACACTTGGAGGCGTCCTGCCCAGTTTCCCCATGCCCCTCAGGGAAATTCTGCAGCTCCCACCCGGCACAGCTTGAGACTGCGACTTGGCGGAGTGTAGGAATCAGCTCTGTGCTGTGGAGCAGCACTGCAAGATGGAAATGTACCTTTCAGATTAGAAAATGCAACTGTTCGGAAAATGAAGAGACTACAACGACATGAGTCTAGAGGATTACGGGGTGATCTAATTCAGGTGTTCAAGATGATTGAAGGATTTGATAGGGTCGATGGAGAGAAACTATTTCCTCTGGTGGGGGAGAGTCCAGAACAAGGGGGCATAACCTTAAAATTAGAGCCAGGTCGTTCAGGGGAGATGTTGGGAAGCACTTCACACAAAGGGGAGTGGAAATCTGGAACTGTCTCCCCCAAAAAGCTGTTGAGGCCGGGGGTCAATTGAAAATGTCAAAACTGAGATTGATAGATTTTTGTTGGGTATTGAGGGTTACAGAACCAAGGCGGGTAAATGGAGTTAAGACACAGATCAGCCATGATCCAACTGAATGGCAGAATAGGCTCGAGGGGCTAAATGGCCTTCTCCTGTTCCGATGAGACTTTAAGGAGCTCTTATCTTCAAACAGAGCAGGTTTACAGAGAGCTGTAGCCAGGAGAGTGCAGGTTTGTTGGGTACTTCAGATCAAAGGGAGCTCTTGAAAAGTGCTGGCATCATTTCCTGAGTACATTTAGTGTGGAGACTGAAGGCTGACTCATCTGTCTGCGATGCTTCATTAACTCTCGCACATTCTCCATCCAGAAACACTGGGGGAAGGAAAATAAACAAATTACAATAAGGTCTGAGAAATAAAACTCAGCATTAAATCACAGAAGATGCTGCAAATTCACAGCAGGTCAGTCAGCATGTTGTAGAGAAAGACAGGTTAATGGTACAGGTGAGATCCTGCGTCAGGAGAGTGAAACATGGCACTGCCTTCCTTTCAGATACTGATCTACTGGTGTCCAGGCCAACATTTATCCCTCGACCAACACCACCAAAAACATATTATCTTGGGTCACTTATCTCATTTGCTGCTCGTGGGATCTTGCTGTGCGTAAATTGGCTGCCACATTTCCCCACGTAACAGAGATGTGATCCGATTCTGATAGCAGGAGACTCAAACCCAGGCAGATTTTGCCAGCAGCACTGAGGCAAGGTCTGCAACCATTTTATTTCAGGTTTCCTTCATCGTGTTTTTAAAATCTGTTTCTTACCATGAGCTTATTGACTCGGAGTAGTGAGGCCTGGTACTCAGTGACCTTCTGCAAGTTCTGCTGTAACTTCTCCAGCTCTGTGCCTAGCTCATCAACAGCCTCAGCCAGCTCTGGGAACAGAAGAACTTTGAGAAACAAGACAAGACCAACAATCCCATCCCATTTTAACAGAGCTAAAGAGAGGCAGGGCAAGGCGCAGGGCGGAGGCAGAGGACAAAGAGGTACAGACACAAAGAAATAGTAGAGGGGGATTAGGAGGTCAGATGGGAAGAGAGCAGTAGAAAGAGGGTGCAAGGGGAAAAAGAGGGAAGAATAGAATGGGAAGGAGAGAAGGGGTAGTGAGAGTACAAGTGTGAGAGATAGAATGGGGACAGAGAAAGAGGTGGGCAGAAAAGAAACAAAGGGGAGAGAGAGGTAGGCAGGGGAGAGAGGGAGAGAGAGGTAGGCAGCGGAGAGAGGGAGAGAGAGGTAGGCAGGGGAGAGAGGGAGAGAGAGGTAGGCAGGGGAGAGAGGGAGGTAGGCAGGGGAGAGAGGGAGGTAGGCAGGGGAGAGAGGGAGGTCGGCAGGGGAGAGAGGGAGGTCGGCAGGGGAGAGAGGGAGGTCGGCAGGGGAGAGAGAGGTAGGCGGAGAGAGAGAGAGGTAGGCAGGGGAGAGAGAGAGAGGTAGGCAGGGGAGAGAGAGAGAGGTAGGCAGGGGAGAGAGGGAGAGAGAGGTAGGCAGGGGAGAGAGGGAGAGAGAGAGAGAGAGGTAGGCAGGGGAGAGAGGGGGAGAGAGAGGTAGGCAGGGGAGAGAGGGGGAGAGAGGTAGGCAGGGGAGAGAGGGAGAGAGAGGTAGGCAGGGGAGAGAGGGGGAGAGAGAGGTAGGCATAAATTACATAGAAAAAGAGGAGAGAGAAGAAAGAATGAGTGAGAGAGAGGAAGTTACATCGTGTGGAGTATGGGGTAGGGAATGACAAAAACACAAGAGAAAGAAAAGCAGAACCAAAAGGGAGTGAGAGGGTCAGAAGGGAAAGGGAATAGAGAGAGAGAGAGAGTTCCATGAAATAGTTAAAGAAAAATATAAGGCAGGTGGAAGAAGCTGATGGGATTGGAATATTTGGTTAGAAACCTCTAGCACCAATCTCTCTGTATAAAAATGCAAGTTCTTTCTTTACATAAATGGAGCATTAGTTTTGGTGATAATTAATGTGAGAGCTCCTGCCCAGGGCTGTGCTGAGCCGATGACAGGCCAGTGCTCCTGCAGCCTGATCCGTTTCCCCACAGGATGGCGACAGACACTCGGCTCAACAAAGTGTCAATCACTGCAAACCGGGTGTGGGGGACAGGCCTGCAGGTTTGAAGTTATATTTCGGCCGAGGAATGAGGGTAACTTGCCGTTAGCAGGTTTTTAGCCTTTTGCCAAATTAGTAACTGGAGTGCAGGGGAATCTCCAGTTACAGCCTCTTCATTACATTCCATCTGTGCTCATCAAGGTGAGGAGTGTCAGTGTTGGAAAACTGAACCCCTCCCGCTAGAGGCAAACACTGTCCCATCAAACACTCCCAGGGCAGGTACAGCACGGGTTAGATACAGAGTAAAGCTCCCTCTACACTGTCCCATCAAACACTCCCAGGGCAGGTACAGGGTTAGATACAGAGTAAAGCTCCCTCTACACTGTCCCATCAAACACTCCCAGGGCAGGTACAGCACGGGTTAGATACAGAGTAAAGCTTCCTCTACACTGTCCCATCAAACACTCCCAGGGCAGGTACAGCACGGGTTAGATGCAGAGTAAAGCTCCCTCTACACTGTCCCATCAAACACTCCCAGGGCAGGTACAGCACGGGTTAGATACAGAGTAAAGCTTCCTCTACACTGTCCCATCAAACACTCCCAGGGCAGGTACAGCACGGGTTAGATACAGAGTAAAGCTCCCTCTACACTGTCCCGTCAAACACTCCCAGGGCAGGTACAGGGTTAGATACAGAGTAAAGCTCCCTCTACACTGTCCCATCAAACACTCCCAGGGCAGGTACAGCACGGGTTAGATGCAGAGTAAAGCTCCCTCTACACTGTCCCATCAAACACTCCCAGGGCAGGTACAGGGTTAGATACAGAGTAAAGCTCCCTCTACACTGTCCCATCAAACACTCCCAGGGCAGGTACAGCACGGGTTAGATGCAGAGTAAAGCTCCCTCTACACTGTCCCATCAAACACTCCCAGGGCAGGTACAGCACGGGTTAGATACAGAGTAAAGCTCCCTCTACACTGTCCCATCAAACACTCCCAGGGCAGGTACAGGGTTAGATACAGAGTAAAGCTCCCTCTACACTGTCCCATCAAACACTCCCAGGGCAGGTACAGCACGGGTTAGATGCAGAGTAAAGCTCCCTCTACACTGTCCCATCAAACACTCCCAGGGTCAGGTACAGGGTTAGATACAGAGTAAAGCTCCCTCTACACTGTCCCATCAAACACTCCCAGGGCAGGTACAGCACAGGTTAGATACAGAGTAAAGCTCCCTCTACACTGTCCCATCAAACACTCCCAGGGTCAGAGGTTGTGGTGGGGCAGTGGCTGGTCCTTGAGGTAAGTGAGGAAACCGCGGTTCAATTTAAAACCGGCTTCACATTCATGGGAACAGGAGGAGGCCATTCAGCCCCTCTGAGCCTGTTCTGTTGATCAACTCCATCCACCCGCTTTGGTTCCATAACCCTCAATACCCATGATGTGGAGATGCCGGTGATGGACTGGGGTGGACAAATGTGCGGAATCTTACACCAGGTTATAGTCCAACAGTTTTATTTGAAAATCACAAGCTTTCAGAGGCTTTCTCCTTCGTCATGAGGGGGATAATCTCCGAAAGCTTGTGATTTTCAAATAAAACTGTTGGACTATAACCTGGTGTAAGATTCCTTACATCAATACCCTTAACCTGACAGGCAATCACCGGAGGTCCTGGTCCCCGACCCTCGGTCTCGGTCCCCGTCACGTCCCCGTCCCTGACCCTCGGTCTCGGTCCCCGTCACGTCCCCGTCCCTGACCCTCGGTCCCCATCACCGTCCCTCAATCCCCGTCACCGTCCCTCGGTCCCCGACCCTCAATCCCCGTCCCCGACCCTCAATCCCCGTCCCTCGGTCCCCGACCCTCAATCCCTGTCCCCGACCCTCAATCCCCGTCCCTCGGTCCCCGACCCTCAATCCCCGTCCCCGACCCTCAATCCCTGTCACCGTCCCTCGGTCCCCGTCACCGTCCCTCGGTCCCCGTCACCGTCCCTCGGTCCCCGTCCCTCAATCCCCGTCACCGTCCCTCGGTCCCCGACCCTCAATCCCCGTCCCCGACCCTCAATCCCCGTCCCTCGGTCCCCGACCCTCAATCCCTGTCCCCGACCCTCAATCCCCGTCCCTCGGTCCCCGACCCTCAATCCCCGTCCCCGACCCTCAATCCCTGTCACCGTCCCTCGGTCCCCGTCACCGTCCCTCGGTCCCCGTCACCGTCCCTCGGTCCCCGTCCCTCAATCCCCGTCACCGTCCCTCGGTCCCCGTCCCTCGGTCCCCGACCCTCAATCCCCGTCCCCGACCCTCAATCCCCGTCCCTCAATCCCCGTCCCCGTCCCTCGGCCCCCGTCACCGTCCCTCGGTCCCCGTCCCTCAATCCCCGTCCCCGTCCCTCGGCCCCCGTCGCCTCACTCCCCGCGGGGTATCTACCACAAGCCCGGTGAGGTGAGGTGAGGTGTCCCCACCCCCCCATGCGTTGAGTTCCTGATCTCGGCCGTGCTGTCCCGCGGTCACGGGACCCGCTGAAGGAAAATTAACAAATTAATTTTAAAAATTTATCAAAATATCGAAACATTCAGTGAAGGAAGCGTGAACCCGGGGGACCCGGGGGTCCTCACCCCGACCCGCGCCTCCCGACATCGCCGCTCCCGCTCCCGGGCCCGGCCCCTCACTCACTCCCCCGGGTCTCGGTCTCTATCCCCGGGTCTCTCCCTCACTTTATCCCCGGGTCTCGGTCTCTCCCCCCCGGGTCTCGGTCTCTATCCCCGGGTCTCTCCCTCACTCTCCCCCCGGGTCTCTCCCGGTCTCTATCCCCGGGTCTCTCCCTCACTCTCCCCCCGGGTCTCGGTCTCTATCCCCGGGTCTCTCCCTCACTCTCCCCCCGGGTCTCGGTCTCTATCCCCGGGTCTCTCCCTCACTCTCCCCCCGGGTCTCGGTCTCTATCCCCGGGTCTTTCCCTCACTCTCCCCCCCGGGTCTCGGTCTCTCCCCCCGGGTCTCTCCCTCACTTTATCCCCCGGTCTCGGGCCTTTTCTCCGCTCTGTTTTTGGCGCGCTCCCTGGGCCGGGTGGCCGACCATCCGCCACTGAACTCCGGCCGGGCGGCAGTGCGGGTGGCCGACCACCAGCTGATCCCATTCAGCGGGGATTGTGCGGGAAACTCGCACTGATTTCAGTTCAATGATTGAGAATAATTAAAATAAACACCAATCAACGTTGTGCACATTTTGCCCCAATTTATGTGGTGGAGAAGGTGTTTGGCTCTGACTCTGGCTGTGGTTAACGTGGTGATCACAGACACTATTGCACGGTTAACGTGGTGATCACAGACACTATTGCACGGTTAACGTGGTGATCACAGACACTATTGCACGGTTAACGTGGTGATCACAGACACTATTGCACGGTTAACGTGCTGATCACAGACACTATTGCACGGTTAATGTGATCACAGACACTATTGCACGGTTAACGTGATCACAGACACTATTGCACGGTTAACGTGATCACAGACACTATTGCACGGTTAACGTGGTGATCACAGACACTATTGCACGGTTAACGTGGTGATCACAGACACTATTGCACGGTTAACGTGCTGATCACAGACACTATTGCACGGTTAACGTGCTGATCACAGACACTATTGCACGGTTAACGTGGTGATCACAGACACTATTGCACGGTTAACGTGCTGATCACAGACACTATTGCACGGTTAACGTGGTGATCACAGACACTATTGCACGGTTAACGTGCTGATCACAGACACTATTGCACGGTTAATGTGATCACAGACACTATTGCACGGTTAACGTGATCACAGACACTATTGCACGGTTAACGTGATCACAGACACTATTGCACGGTTAACGTGGTGATCACAGACACTATTGCACGGTTAACGTGGTGATCACAGACACTATTGCACGGTTAACGTGCTGATCACAGACACTATTGCACGGTTAACGTGCTGATCACAGACACTATTGCACGGTTAACGTGGTGATCACAGACACTATTGCACGGTTAACGTGCTGATCACAGACACTATTGCACGGTTAACGTGCTGATCACAGACACTATTGCACGGTTAACGTGGTGATCACAGACACTATTGCACGGTTAACGTGCTGATCACAGACACTATTGCACGGTTAACGTGGTGATCACAGACACTATTGCACGGTTAACGTGCTGATCACAGACACTATTGCACGGTTAACGTGCTGATCACAGACACTATTGCACGGTTAACGTGATCACAGACACTATTGCACGGTTAACGTGCTGATCACAGACACTATTGCATGGTTAACTGGTGATCACAGACACTATTGCACGGTTAACGTGATCACAGACACTATTGCACGGTTAACGTGCTGATCACAGACACTATTGCACGGTTAACGTGCTGATCACAGACACTATTGCACGGTTAACGTGATCACAGACACTATTGCACGGTTAACGTGCTGATCACAGACACTATTGCACGGTTAACGTGATCACAGACACTATTGCACGGTTAACGTGCTGATCACAGACACTATTGCACGGTTAACTGGTGATCACAGACACTATTGCACGGTTAACGTGGTGATCACAGACACTATTGCACGGTTAACGTGCTGATCACAGACACTATTGCACGGTTAACGTGCTGATCACAGACACTATTGCACGGTTAACGTGATCACAGACACTATTGCACGGTTAACGTGCTGATCACAGACACTATTGCATGGTTAACTGGTGATCACAGACACTATTGCACGGTTAACGTGGTGATCACAGACACTATTGCACGGTTAACGTGCTGATCACAGACACTATTGCACGGTTAACGTGCTGATCACAGACACTATTGCACGGTTAACGTGATCACAGACACTATTGCACGGTTAACGTGCTGATCACAGACACTATTGCATGGTTAACTGGTGATCACAGACACTATTGCACGGTTAACGTGATCACAGACACTATTGCACGGTTAACGTGCTGATCACAGACACTATTGCACGGTTAACGTGGTGATCACAGACACTATTGCACGCTTAATGTGCTGATCACAGACACTATTGCACGGTTAACTGGTGATCACAGACACTATTGCACGGTTAACGTGCTGATCACAGACACTATTGCATGGTTAACTGGTGATCACAGACACTATTGCACGGTTAATGTGGTGATCATTGACCCTACTGCACAATTAATGTAGTGATCACAGATGCTCTTGCACGGTTAACGTGGTAATCACAGACCCTATTGCACGGTTAACGTGGTAATCACAGACCCTATTGCACGGTTAACGTGGTGATCACAGACACTATTGCACGGTTAATGTGCTGATCACAGACACTATTGCATGGTTAACTGGTGATCACAGACACTATTGCACAGTTAACGTGGCAATCACAGACATTACAGCACGGTTAACATGGTGATAACAGACACTATTGCATGGGTGTCATGGTGATCACAGACACTATTGCACGGTTAATGTGCTGATCACAGACACTATTGCACGGTTAACGTGGTGATCACAGACACTATTGCACGGTTAATGTGCTGATCACAGACACTATTGCACGGTTAATGTGCTGATCACAGACACTATTGCACGGTTAACATGGTGATCACAGACACTATTGCACGGTTAATGTGCTGATCACAGACACTATTGCACGGTTAACCGGTGATCACAAACACTTTTGCACGGTTAACTGGTTATCACAGACACGATTGCACGGTTAACGTGGTGATCACAGACACTGTTGCACGGTTAATGTGCTGATCACAGACACTATTGCACGATTAACATGGTGATCACAGACACTATTGCATAGTTAACGTGGTGATCACAGCCACTATTGCACGGTTGGGCTTGGCTGGTGCACTTCCACTGAAATGTCCTGCTGACCCTCTCTGTCACGCCTCACACATGGCGAGCAGCCACTTCGGTTAGGTTCCAGAGGTCAGCCAGCCCCCGTGGAACCCGTACCCCAGTGAGAGTCAGTGTCTGTGGGACCCGTACCCCAGTGAGAGTCAGTGTCTGTGGGACCCGTACCCCAGTGAGAGTCAGTGTCTGTGGGACCCGTACCCCAGTGAGAGTCAGTGTCTGTGGGACCCGTACCCCAGTGAGAGTCAGTGTCTGTGAAACCCGTACCCCAGTGAGAGTCAGTGTCTGTGGAACCCGTACCCCAGTGAGAGTCAGTGTCTGTGGGACCCGTACCCCAGTGAGAGTCAGTGTCTCTGGAACCTGTACCCGAGTGAGAATCAGTGTCTGTGGAACCTGTACCCCAGTGAGAGTCAGTGTCTGTGGGACCTGTACCCCAGTGAGAGTCAGTGTCTGTGGAACCCGTACCCCAGTGAGAGTCAGTGTCTGTGGAACCCGTACCCCAGTGAGAGTCAGTGTCTGTGGGACCCGTACCCCAGTGACAGTCACTCAGACAAATACACACTCAGACACTTATACTCCCTCAGACACATATACTCCCTCAGACACATATACTCCCTCAGACACATGTACTCCCTCAGACACATGTACTCCCTCAGACACATATACCCACTCAGACACATATACTCCCTCAGACACATATACTCCCTCAGACACATATACTCCCTCAGACACATATACTCCCTCAGACACATATGCTCCCTCAGACACATATGCTCCCTCAGACACATATGCTCCCTCAGACACAGATGCTCCCTCAGACACATGTACTCCCTCAGACACATGTACTCCCTCAGACACATATACCCACTCAGACACATATACTCCCTCAGACACATAAACTCCCTCAGACACATGTACTCCCTCAGACACATGTACTCACTCAGACACATATACTCAATCAGACACATCTACTCCCTCAGACACATATACTCAGATACATGTACTCCCTCAGACACATGTACTCCCTCAGACACATGTACTCCCTCAGACACATATAGTCACTCAGACACATCTACTCAATCAGACACATATACTCCCTCAGACACATATGCTCCCTCAGACACATATACTCCCTCAGACACATATACTCCCTCAGACACATATACTCCCTCAGACACATGTACTCCCTCAGACACATGTACTCACTCAGACACATGTACTCAATCAGACACATATACTCCCTCAGACACATATGCTCCCTCAGACACATATACTAAATCAGACACATATACTCAATCAGACACATGTACTCCCTCAGACACATATACTCAATCAGACACATCTACTCCCTCAGACACATCTACTCCCTCAGACACATATACTCAGATACATGTACTCCCTCAGACACATGTACTCCCTCAGACACATGTACTCCCTCAGACACATGTACTCCCTCAGACACATGTACTCCCTCAGACACATGTACTCCCTCAGACACATATGCTCCCTCAGACACATATGCTCCCTCAGACACATATGCTCCCTCAGACACATATACTCAATCAGACACATACACTCACTCAGACACATATATTCCCTCAGACAAATATACTCAATCAGACACATATACTCAATCAGACACATATGCTCCCTCAGACACATATACTCACTCAGACACATATGCTCCCTCAGACACATATACTCACTCAGACACATATGCTCCCTCAGACACATATACTCCCTCAGACACATATACTCCCTCAGACACATATACTCAATCAGACACATGTACTCCCTGAGACAGATATACCCACTCAGGCACATATACTCAATCAGACACATATACTCAATCAGATACATATACTCCCTCAGACACATATACTCACTCAGACACATATATTCCCTCAGACACATATACTCACTCAGACACATATGCTCCCTCAGACACATATACTCAATCAGACGCATTTACTCCCTCAGACACATATGCTCCCTCAGACACATATACTCCCTCAGACACATATACTCAATCAGACGCATTTACTCCCTCAGACACATATGCTCCCTCAGACACATATACTCAATCAGACACATATACTCACTCAGACACATATACTCAATCAGACACATATGCTCCCTCAGACACATATACTCCCTCAGACACATATACCCACTCAGGCACATATACTCAATCAGACACATATGCTCCCTCAGACACATATACTCCCTCAGACAAATATACCCACTCAGACACATATACTCCCTCAGACACATATACTCCCTCAGACACATATTCTCAATCAGACACATATACTCCCTCAGACACATATACTCCCTCAGACACATATGCTCACTCAGACACATATACTCCCTCAGACACATATGCTCCCTCAGACACATATACTCCCTCAGACACATATACTCCCTCAGACACATATACTCAATCAGACACATATACTCCCTCAGACACATTATGCTCCCTCAGACACATATACTCCCTCAGACACATATACTCCTTCAGACACATATACTCACTCAGACACATATACTCCCTCAGACACATATGCTCCCTCAGACACATATACTCAATCAGACACATATACTCACTCAGACACATATACTCAATCAGACACATATGCTCCCTCAGACACATATACTCCCTCAGACAAATATACCCACTCAGGCACATATACTCCCTGAGACAGATATACCCACTCAGGCACATATACTCAATCAGACACATAGACTCAATCAGACACATGTACTGCCTCAGACACATATACTCACTCAGACACATATACTCCCTCAGACACATATGCTCCCTCAGACACATATACTCAATCAGACACATATACTCACTCAGACACATATACTCAATCAGACACATATGCTCCCTCAGACACATATACTCCCTCAGACACATATGCTCCCTCAGACACATATGCTCCCTCAGACACATATACTCAATCAGACACATATACTCAATCAGACACATATACTCAATCAGACGCATTTACTCCCTCAGACACATGTACTCACTCAGACACATATACTCACTCAGACACATGTACTCACTCAGACACATGTACTCACTCAGACACATGTACTCCCTCAGACACATATACTCAATCAGACGCATTTACTCCCTCAGACACGTATGCTCCCTCAGACACATATACTCAATCAGACGCATTTACTCCCTCAGACACATATACTCACTCAGACACATATACTCCCTCAGACACATATACTCAATCAGACACATGTACTCCCTGAGACAGATATACCCACTCAGGCACATATACTCAATCAGACACATATACTCACTCAGACACATATGCTCCCTCAGACACATATACTCACTCAGACACATATATTCCCTCAGACACATATACTCAATCAGATGCATTTACTCCCTCAGACACATATACTCACTCAGACACATATATTCCCTCAGACACATATACTCAATCAGACACATATACTCACTCAGACACATATACTCCCTCAGACACATATACTCACTCAGACACATATGCTCCCTCAGACACATATACTCACTCAGACACATATACTCCCTCAGACACATATACTCAATCAGACGCATTTACTCCCTCAGACACATATGCTCCCTCAGACACATATACTCACTCAGATACATATACTCCCTCAGACACATATACCCAATCAGACACATATGCTCCCTCAGACACATATACTCCCTCAGACACATATACTCAATCAGACACATATACTCACTCAGACACATATACTCACTCAGACACATATACTCAATCAGACACATATGCTCCCTCAGACACATATACTCCCTCAGACAAATATACCCACTCAGGCACATATACTCAATCAGACACATAAGCTCCCTCAGACACATATACTCCCTCAGACAAATATACCCACTCAGACACATATACTCCCTCAGACACATATACTCCCTCAGACACATATACTCAATCAGACACATATACTCCCTCAGACACATATGCTCCCTCAGACACATATACTCACTCAGACACATATACTCCCTCAGACACATATGCTCCCTCAGACACATATGCTCCCTCAGACACATATACTCCCTCAGACACATATACTCCCTCAGACACATATACTCAATCAGACACATATACTCCCTCAGACACATTATGCTCCCTCAGACACATATACTCCCTCAGACACATATACTCCCTCAGACACATATACTCACTCAGACACATATACTCACTCAGACACATATACTCACTCAGACACATATGCTCCCTCAGACACATATACTCAATCAGACACATATACTCACTCAGACACATATACTCAATCAGACACATATGCTCCCTGAGACAGATATACCCACTAAGGCACATATACTCAATCAGACACATATACTCCCTCAGACACATATACTCCCTCAGACACATATACTCAATCAGACACATATACTCACTCAGACACATATACTCCAGCAGACACATATACTCAATCAGACACATGTACTCCCTGAGACAGATATACCCACTCAGGCACATATACTCAATCAGACACATATACTCAATCAGACACATATACTCCTTCAGGCACATATACTCCCTCGGACACATATACTCCCTCAGACACATATACTCAATCAGACACATATTCTCAATCAGACACATATGCTCCCTCAGACACATATACTCCCTCAGACACATATACTCACTCAGACACATATGCTCCCTCAGACACATATACTCAATCAGACACATATGCTCCCTCAGACACATATACTCAATCAGACACATATACTCACTCAGACACATATACTCAATCAGACACATATGCTCCCTCAGACACATATACTCCCTCAGACAAATATACCCACTCAGGCACCTATACTCAATCAGACACATATGCTCCCTCAGACACATATACTCACTCAGACACATATATTCCCTCAGACACATATACTCAATCAGATGCATTTACTCCCTCAGACACATATACTCACTCAGACACATATACTCCCTCAGACACATATACTCCCTCAGACACATATACTCAATCAGACGCATTTACTCCCTCAGACACATATGCTCCCTCAGACACATATACTCACTCAGACACATATACTCACTCAGACACATATACTCCCTCAGACACATATACTCCCTCAGACACATATACTCAATCAGACGCATTTACTCCCTCAGACACATATGCTCCCTCAGACACATATACTCACTCAGATACATATACTCCCTCAGACACATATACCCAATCAGACACATATGCTCCCTCAGACACATATACTCCCTCAGACACATATACTCCCTCAGACACATATACTCACTCAGACACATATACTCACTCAGACACATATGCTCCCTCAGACACATATACTCAATCAGACACATATACTCCCTCAGACACATATACTCACTCAGACACATGTACTCCTTCAGACACATATACTCACTCAGACACATATACTCCCTGAGACACATATACTCAATCAGACACATATACTCACTCAGACACATATACTCCAGCAGACACATATACTCAATCAGACA
This sequence comes from Heptranchias perlo, assembly GCF_035084215.1. Lineage (NCBI taxonomy): Eukaryota > Metazoa > Chordata > Chondrichthyes > Hexanchiformes > Hexanchidae > Heptranchias > Heptranchias perlo. The sequence goes on along the minus strand of NC_090368.1, from coordinate 1,360,037 downwards.
CATGTACTCCCTGAGACAGATATACCCACTCAGGCACATATACTCAATCAGACACATATACTCAATCAGACACATATACTCCTTCAGGCACATATACTCCCTCGGACACATATACTCCCTCAGACACATATACTCAATCAGACACATATTCTCAATCAGACACATATGCTCCCTCAGACACATATACTCCCTCAGACACATATACTCACTCAGACACATATGCTCCCTCAGACACATATACTCAATCAGACACATATGCTCCCTCAGACACATATACTCCCTCAGACAAATATACCCACTCAGGCACCTATACTCAATCAGACACATATGCTCCCTCAGACACATATACTCACTCAGACACATATATTCCCTCAGACACATATACTCAATCAGATGCATTTACTCCCTCAGACACATATACTCACTCAGACACATATACTCCCTCAGACACATATACTCACTCAGACACATATGCTCCCTCAGACACATATACTCACTCAGACACATATACTCCCTCAGACACATATACTCCCTCAGACACATATACTCAATCAGACGCATTTACTCCCTCAGACACATATGCTCCCTCAGACACATATACTCACTCAGATACATATACTCCCTCAGACACATATACCCAATCAGACACATATGCTCCCTCAGACACATATACTCCCTCAGACAAATATACACAATCAGGCACATATACTCCCTGAGACAGATATACCCACTCAGGCACATATACTCAATCAGACACATATACTCCCTCAGACACATATACTCACTCAGACACATATACTCCTTCAGACACATATACTCACTCAGACACATATACTCCCTCAGACACATATACTCAATCAGACACATATACTCAATCAGACACATATACTCCTTCAGGCACATATACTCAATCAGGCACATATATTCCCTCAGACACATATACTCAATCAGACGCATTTACTCCCTCAGACACATATGCTCCCTCAGACACATATACTCACTCAGACACATATACTCACTCAGACACATATACTCCCTCAGGCACATATACTCACTCAGACACATATATTCCCTCAGACACATATACTCAATCAGACGCATTTACTCCCTCAGACACATATACTCACTCAGACACATATGCTCACTCAGACACATATACTCCCTCAGGCACATATACTCACTCAGACACATATATTCCCTCAGACACATATACTCAATCAGACGCATTTACTCCCTCAGACACATATACTCACTCAGACACATATATTCCCTCAGACACATATACTCAATCAGATGCATTTACTCCCTCAGACACATATACTCACTCAGACACATATACTCCCTCAGACACATATACTCACTCAGACACATATGCTCCCTCAGACACATATACTCACTCAGACACATATACTCCCTCAGACACATATACTCCCTCAGACACATATACCCAATCAGACACATATGCTCCCTCAGACACATATACTCCCTCAGACAAATATACACAATCAGGCACATATACTCCCTGAGACAGATATACCCACTCAGGCACATATACTCAATCAGACACATATACTCCCTCAGACACATATACTCACTCAGACACATATACTCACTCAGACACATATACTCCTTCAGACACATATACTCACTCAGACACATATACTCCCTCAGACACATATACTCAATCAGACACATATACTCAATCAGACACATATACTCCTTCAGGCACATATACTCAATCAGACACATATATTCCCTCAGACACATATACTCAATCAGACGCATTTACTCCCTCAGACACATATGCTCCCTCAGACACATATACTCACTCAGACACATATACTCACTCAGACACATATACTCCCTCAGGCACATATACTCACTCAGACACATATATTCCCTCAGACACATATACTCAATCAGACGCATTTACTCCCTCAGACACATATACTCACTCAGACACATATGCTCCCTCAGACACATATACTCCCTCAGATACATATACTCAATCAGACACATATACTCAATCAGACAAATATACTCCTTCAGGCACATATACTCCAGCAGACACATATATTCCCTCAGACACATATACTCAATCAGACGCATTTACTCCCTCAGACACATATGCTCCCTCAGACACATATACTCACTCAGACACATATACTCACTCAGACACATATACTCCCTCAGGCACATATACTCACTCAGGCACATATACTCACTCAGACACATATGCTCCCTCAGACACATATACTCAATCAGACACATATACTCACTCAGACACATATACTCACTCAGACACATATACTCACTCAGACACATATGCTCCCTCAGACACATATGCTCCCTCAGACACATATACCCAATCAGACACATATGCTCCCTCAGACACATATACTCACTCAGACACATATACTCAATCAGACACATATGCTCCCTCAGACACATATACTCCCTCAGACAAATATACCCACTCAGGCACATATACTCCCTGAGACAGATATACCCACTCAGGCACATATACTCAATCAGACACATAGACTCAATCAGACACATGTACTGCCTCAGACACATATACTCACTCAGACACATATACTCCCTCAGACACATATGCTCCCTCAGACACATATGCTCAATGAGACACATATACTCACTCAGACACATATACTCAATCAGATACATATGCTCCCTCAGACACATATACTCCCTCAGACACATATGCTCCCTCAGACACATATGCTCCCTCAGACACATATACTCAATCAGACACATATACTCAATCAGACACATGTACTCAATCAGACACATGTACTCAATCAGACACATATACTCACTCAGACACATATACTCCCTCAGACACATATACTCAATCAGACACATATGCTCCCTCAGACACATGTACTCACTCAGACACATATACTCACTCAGACACATGTACTCACTCAGACACATGTACTCACTCAGACACATGTACTCACTCAGACACATGTACTCCCTCAGACACATATACTCAATCAGACGCATTTACTCCCTCAGACACGTATGCTCCCTCAGACACATATACTCAATCAGACGCATTTACTCCCTCAGACACATATACTCACTCAGACACATATACTCCCTCAGACACATATACTCAATCAGACACATGTACTCCCTGAGACAGATATACCCACTCAGGCACATATACTCAATCAGACACATATACTCACTCAGACACATATGCTCCCTCAGACACATATACTCACTCAGACACATATATTCCCTCAGACACATATACTCAATCAGATGCATTTACTCCCTCAGACACATATACTCACTCAGACACATATATTCCCTCAGACACATATACTCAATCAGACACATATACTCACTCAGACACATATACTCCCTCAGACACATATACTCACTCAGACACATATGCTCCCTCAGACACATATACTCACTCAGACACATATACTCCCTCAGACACATATACTCCCTCAGACACATATACTCCCTCAGACACATATACTCCCTCAGACACATATACTCACTCAGACACATATGCTCCCTCAGACGCATTTACTCCCTCAGACACATATGCTCCCTCAGACACATATACTCACTCAGATACATATACTCCCTCAGACACATATACCCAATCAGACACATATGCTCCCTCAGACACATATACTCCCTCAGACACATATACTCAATCAGACACATATACTCACTCAGACACATATACTCACTCAGACACATATACTCAATCAGACACATATGCTCCCTCAGACACATATACTCCCTCAGACAAATATACCCACTCAGGCACATATACTCAATCAGACACATATGCTCCCTCAGACACATATACTCCCTCAGACAAATATACCCACTCAGACACATATACTCCCTCAGACACATATACTCCCTCAGACACATATACTCAATCAGACACATATACTCCCTCAGACACATATGCTCCCTCAGACACATATACTCACTCAGACACATATACTCCCTCAGACACATATGCTCCCTCAGACACATATACTCCCTCAGACACATATACTCCCTCAGACACATATACTCAATCAGACACATATACTCCCTCAGACACATATGCTCCCTCAGACACATATACTCCCTCAGACACATATACTCAATCAGACACATATACTCACTCAGACACATATACTCACTCAGACACATATACTCAATCAGACACATATGCTCCCTCAGACACATATACTCCCTCAGACAAATATACCCACTCAGGCACATATACTCAATCAGACACATATGCTCCCTCAGACACATATACTCCCTCAGACAAATATACCCACTCAGACACATATACTCCCTCAGACACATATACTCCCTCAGACACATATACTCAATCAGACACATATACTCCCTCAGACACATATGCTCCCTCAGACACATATACTCACTCAGACACATATACTCCCTCAGACACATATGCTCCCTCAGACACATATACTCCCTCAGACACATATACTCCCTCAGACACATATACTCCCTCAGACACATATACTCACTCAGACACATATACTCACTCAGACACATATACTCACTCAGACACATATGCTCCCTCAGACACATATACTCAATCAGACACATATACTCACTCAGACACATATACTCAATCAGACACATATGCTCCCTCAGACACATATACTCCCTCAGACAAATATACACAATCAGGCACATATACTCCCTGAGACAGATATACCCACTAAGGCACATATACTCAATCAGACACATATACTCCCTCAGACACATATACTCACTCAGACACATATACTCCTTCAGACACATATACTCACTCAGACACATATACTCCCTCAGACACATATACTCAATCAGACACATATACTCACTCAGACACATATACTCCAGCAGACACATATACTCAATCAGACACATGTACTCCCTGAGACAGATATACCCACTCAGGCACATATACTCAATCAGACACATATACTCAATCAGACACATATACTCCTTCAGGCACATATACTCCCTCGGACACATATACTCCCTCAGACACATATACTCAATCAGACACATATTCTCAATCAGACACATATGCTCCCTCAGACACATATACTCCCTCAGACACATATACTCCCTCAGACACATATACTCACTCAGACACATATGCTCCCTCAGACACATATACTCAATCAGACATATATGCTCCCTCAGACACATATACTCAATCAGACACATATACTCACTCAGACACATATACTCAATCAGACACATATGCTCCCTCAGACACATATACTCCCTCAGACAAATATACCCACTCAGGCACCTATACTCAATCAGACACATATGCTCCCTCAGACACATATACTCACTCAGACACATATATTCCCTCAGACACATATACTCAATCAGATGCATTTACTCCCTCAGACACATATACTCACTCAGACACATATACTCCCTCAGACACATATACTCACTCAGACACATATGCTCCCTCAGACACATATACTCACTCAGACACATATACTCCCTCAGACACATATACTCCCTCAGACACATATACTCCCTCAGACACATATACTCAATCAGACGCATTTACTCCCTCAGACACATATGCTCCCTCAGACACATATACTCAATCAGACACATATACTCACTCAGACACATATACTCCAGCAGACACATATACTCACTCAGACACATATACTCCCTCAGACACATATACTCACTCAGACACATATACTCCAGCAGACACATATACTCAATCAGACACATGTACTCCCTGAGACAGATATACCCACTCAGGCACATATACTCAATCAGACACATATACTCAATCAGACACATATACTCCTTCAGGCACATATACTCCCTCGGACACATATACTCCCTCAGACACATATACTCAATCAGACACATATTCTCAATCAGACACATATGCTCCCTCAGACACATATACTCCCTCAGACACATATACTCCCTCAGACACATATACTCACTCAGACACATATGCTCCCTCAGACACATATACTCAATCAGACACATATGCTCCCTCAGACACATATACTCAATCAGACACATATACTCACTCAGACACATATACTCAATCAGACACATATGCTCCCTCAGACACATATACTCCCTCAGACAAATATACCCACTCAGGCACCTATACTCAATCAGACACATATGCTCCCTCAGACACATATACTCACTCAGACACATATATTCCCTCAGACACATATACTCAATCAGATGCATTTACTCCCTCAGACACATATACTCACTCAGACACATATACTCCCTCAGACACATATACTCACTCAGACACATATGCTCCCTCAGACACATATACTCACTCAGACACATATACTCCCTCAGACACATATACTCCCTCAGACACATATACTCAATCAGACGCATTTACTCCCTCAGACACATATGCTCCCTCAGACACATATACTCACTCAGATACATATACTCCCTCAGACACATATACCCAATCAGACACATATGCTCCCTCAGACACATATACTCCCTCAGACAAATATACACAATCAGGCACATATACTCCCTGAGACAGATATACCCACTCAGGCACATATACTCAATCAGACACATATACTCCCTCAGACACATATACTCACTCAGACACATATACTCCTTCAGACACATATACTCACTCAGACACATATACTCAATCAGACACATATACTCAATCAGACACATATACTCAATCAGACACATATATTCCCTCAGACACATATACTCCCTCAGACACATATGCTCCCTCAGACACATATACTCACTCAGGCACATATACTCACTCAGACACATATATTCCCTCAGACACATATACTCAATCAGACGCATTTACTCCCTCAGACACATATACTCACTCAGACACATATGCTCCCTCAGACACATATACTCCCTCAGATACATATACTCAATCAGACACATATACTCAATCAGACAAATATACTCCTTCAGGCACATATACTCCAGCAGACACATATATTCCCTCAGACACATATACTCAATCAGACGCATTTACTCCCTCAGACACATATGCTCCCTCAGACACATATACTCACTCAGACACATATACTCACTCAGACACATATACTCCCTCAGGCACATATACTCACTCAGGCACATATACTCACTCAGACACATATGCTCCCTCAGACACATATACTCAATCAGACACATATACTCACTCAGACACATATACTCACTCAGACACATATACTCACTCAGACACATATGCTCCCTCAGACACATATACCCAATCAGACACATATGCTCCCTCAGACACATATACTCACTCAGGCACATATACTCACTCAGACACATATGCTCCCTCAGACACATATACCCAATCAGACACATATGCTCCCTCAGACACATATACTCCCTCAGACAAATATACACAATCAGGCACATATACTCCCTGAGACAGATATACCCACTCAGGCACATATACTCAATCAGACACATATACTCCCTCAGACACATATACTCACTCAGACACATATACTCACTCAGACACATATACTCACTCAGACACATATACTCCCTCAGACACATATACTCAATCAGACACATATACTCCTTCAGGCACATATACTCAATCAGACACATATATTCCCTCAGACACATATACTCAATCAGACGCATTTACTCCCTCAGACACATATGCTCCCTCAGACACATATACTCACTCAGACACATATACTCACTCAGACACATATACTCCCTCAGGCACATATACTCACTCAGACACATATATTCCCTCAGACACATATACTCAATCAGACGCATTTACTCCCTCAGACACATATGCTCCCTCAGACACATATGCTCCCTCAGACACATATACTCCCTCAGACACATATACTCCCTCAGACACATATACTCAATCAGACACATATACTCAATCAGACAAATATACTCACTCAGACACATATACTCCAGCAGACACATATACTCAATCAGACACATGTACTCCCTGAAACAGATATACCCACTCAGGCACATATACTCAATCAGACACATATACTCAATCAGACACATATACTCCTTCAGGCACATATACTCAATCAGACACATATATTCCCTCAGACACATATACTCAATCAGACGCATTTACTCCCTCAGACACATATGCTCCCTCAGACACATATACTCACTCAGACACATATACTCACTCAGACACATATACTCACTCAGACACATATACTCACTCAGACACATATATTCCCTCAGACACATATACTCAATCAGACGCATTTACTCCCTCAGACACATGTACTCACTCAGACACATATACTCACTCAGACACATATACTCCCTCAGACACATATACCCACTCAGGCACATATACTCAATCAGACACATATGCTCCCTCAGACACATATACTCCCTCAGACACATATACTCCCTCAGACAAATATACCCACTCAGGCACATATACTCCCTCAGACACATATACTCCCTCAGACACATATACTCAATCAGACACATATACTCAATCAGACACATATACTCCCTCAGACACATATACTCAATCAGACACATATACTCCCTCAGACAAATATACCCACTCAGGCACATATACTCCCTCAGACACATATACTTCCTCAGACACATATACTCACTCAGACACATATACTCACTCAGACACATATACTCCCTCAGACACATATGCTCCCTCAGACACATATACTCAATCAGACACATATACTCACTCAGACACATATACTCACTCAGACACATATACTCACTCAGACACATATACTCACTCAGACACATATACTCACTCAGACACATATACTCCCACAGACACATATGCTCCCTCAGACACATATACTCAATCAGACACATATACTCACTCAGACACATATACTCACTCAGACACATATACTCCCTCAGACACATATACTCCCACAGACACATATGCTCCCTCAGACACATATACTCAATCAGACACATATTCTCAATCAGACACATATACTCACTCAGACACATATACTCCCTCAGACACATATACTCCCACAGACACATATGCTCCCTCAGACACATATACTCCCTCAGACACATATACTCACTCAGACACATATTCTCAATCAGACACATATACTCACTCAGACACATATACTCACTCAGACACATATACTCAATCAGACACATATTCTCAATCAGACACATATACTCACTCAGACACATATACTCCCTCAGACACATATACTCACTCAGACACATATGCTCCCTCAGACACATATACTCCCTCAGACACATATACTCACTCAGACACATATACTCCCTCAGACACATATACTCCCTCAGACACATATACTCACTCAGACATACACACGGATGCTTTGACAGTCACACATATAAATACAAACACACACACACACAGACAGACCCCCTCACATTGACCCTCACAGACCCCCCCACACACACCCCCCCTCACACGATGCCAGTTTGGAAGCAGTGCCCTTGTAATGAGGATGATGAGACACTGGTGGGCGACATGTCCATGCTGGGACTCAGACAGTCAGCTGATGAGCTATGCGGCAGCCGCCACTCGCCCCCTCCCTGTGGATCTATGGATGGGGGAGAGTGACAGTTTTTCGGGACCAGTTTCTCTCGCTCTCCTCCATGTGTCTCCTGCCCCACTCTCCCTCTCCCTCTCCCGGACCCCCGGCCGCTGGCCAGTGCTGAAAGCCGCCGCCTCGCCGCCTCCTGCGGCTGCTTCTCTCCCACTGCCCCCATCACCTTGCTTCTCCTTGGAGGTGACAGGTACCTGCTCCAGCCCGGGGAGACCAGCTCGACAGGGGGCTGCTCGGCCCCCTCCTCATCCCCTGAACATGACACAAGACTCCTCATTCCGGATGAAGATGACGGCCTGGACTCAGGGGCAGCTGAAGAGAAAGCTTCTTGGTGCTGGTTTAATCGCTGAAGGGAGGGAGGGAGAGAGGAGAGAGGGAGAGGGAGGAGGAGGGAGGGAGAGAGGGAGAGAGGGAGAGGGAGGAGGAGAGAGGGAGAGGGAGGAGGAGAGAGGGAGAGGAGGAGAGAGGGAGAGGGAGGAGGAGAGAGGGAGAGGAGGGAGAGGGAGGGAGAGAGAGAGAGAGGGAGGAGAGAGAGAGGGAGAGAGAGAGAGGGAGGAGGGAGGAGGGAGAGAGGGAGGAAAGAGGAGGGCGGGAGGGAGGGAGGAAAGAGGAGGGCGGGAGGGAGGGAGAGAAAGAGGGAAGGGGAGAGGAGGGAGGAGAGGAGAGGGGAAGGGAGGGGGAGGGAGGGAGAGGAGAGGGGAAGGGAGGGAGAGGAGAGGGGAAGGGGGGGAGGGAGAGGAGAGGGGAAGGGGGGGAGGGAGAGGGGAAGGGGGGGAGGGAGAGGGGGAAGGAAAAGAGGAAAGGAGGGAGGGGGAGAGGGGAAAGGGGAGGGGGAGAGGGGAAAGGGGAGGGGGAGAGGGAGGGAGAGAGAGGGCTTCTCTCTGCAAATGGAGCCGGAGAAGAGCGACAAGGAGCCAGCAGATCCCGGGAAGGATGTGAGGAAGGATGTGAGTGTGAGGGAGGGAGTGAGGGAGAGTGTGAGTGTGAGGGAGGGAGTGAGGGAGAGTGTGAGGGAGGGAGACACGGCCAGGAATGGGATGAAAGGTGATGGGAGCCTGGGCTCTTTGGCCAAGATGCCCCCGGAGTGGGGGGTGGAGGAGAGCCGGCCCAGGGTGGGGGAGAGCCGGCCCAGGGTGGAGGAGAGCCGGCCCAGGGTGGGGGAGAGCCGGCCCAGGGTCCAGGGGGCTGCCCCCGGGAGCCCTCTCCCCAGCCTGAAGCCGGCCCCCTGCCTGCACAAGTCGGTGGCTTTCCTGAAGAAAGCGGAGGGATCCTCGGAGCAGATCCTGTCGGATGATCACGACCCCAGTCTCCCCGGCAGCACCTTCATCGAGAGGCAGATCAGCGCCCTGCTCCAGCCCGGGGTCAACAAGTTCTCCCTCCGCATGTTCGGCAGTCACAAGGCGGTGGAGATCGAGCAGGAGAGGGTTAAATCTGCGGGCTTCTGGATCATTCACCCCTACAGTGACTTCAGGTAAAAGGGGGGGAGAGAGGGTGAGGGAGGGGAGAGGGAGGGGGGAGAGAGAGGGCGTGAGGGGGGTGAGAGAGAGAGGGTCAGGGAGGGGGGAGAGAGAGAGGGTCAGGGAGGGGGGAGAGAGAGGGTCAGGGAGGGGGGAGAGAGAGGGGGTCAGGGAGGGGGGAGAGAGAGGGGGTCAGGGAGGGGGAGAGAGAGGGGGTCAGGGAGGGGGGAGAGAGAGGGTCAGGGAGGGGGAGAGAGAGAGGGTCAGGGAGAGGGGGAGAGAGAGAGGGTCAGGGAGGGGGAGAGAGAGAGGGTCAGGGAGGGGGGAGAGAGAGGGTCAGGGAGGGGGGAGAGAGGGGGTCAGGGAGGGGGGAGAGAGAGGGGGTCAGGGAGGGGAGAGAGAGGGGGTCAGGGAGGGGGGAGAGAGGGGGTCAGGGAGGGGGGAGAGAGGGGGTCAGGGAGGGGGGGAGAGAGAGGGTCAGGGAGGGGGGAGAGAGAGGGTCAGGGAGGGGGGAGAGAGAGGGGGGTCAGGGAGGGGAGAGAGAGGGGGGTCAGGGAGGGGAGAGAGAGGGGGGTCAGGGAGGGGAGAGAGAGGGGGTCAGGGAGGGGAGAGAGAGGGGGTCAGGGAGGGGGGAGAGAGGTGGTCAGGGAGGGGGGAGAGAGGGGGTCAGGTAGGGGGAGAGAGAGAGGGGGTCAGGGAGGGGGGAGAGAGAGAGGGTCAGGGAGGGGGGAGAGAGAGGGTCAGGGAGGGGGGAGAGAGAGGGTCAGGGAGAGGGGGAGAGAGAGAGGGGGTCAGGGAGGGGGGAGAGAGAGGGGGTCAGGGAGGGGGGGAGAGAGAGAGGGTCAGGGAGAGGGGAGAGAGAGGGTCAGGGAGAGGGAGAGAGAGGGTCAGGGAGAGGGGAGAGAGAGGTCAGGGAGGGGGGGAGAGGGTCAGGAGGGGGGAGAGGGTCAGGGAGGGGGGAGAGGGTCAGGGAGAGGGGGAGAGCGAGGGTCAGGGAGGGGGGAGAGGATCAGGGAAGGGGGAGAGGGTCAGGGAGGGGGGGAGAGAGAGAGGGTCAGGAGAGGGGAGAGAGAGGGTCTGGGAGGGGGGGGGGAGAGGGTCAGGGAGGGGGGAGAGGGTCAGGGAGGGGGGAGAGGGTCAGGGAGAGGGGGAGAGAGAGGGTCAGGGAGAGGGAGAGAGAGGGTCAGGGAGGGGGGAGAGGGTCAGGGAGAGGGGGAGAGAGAGGGTCAGGGAGGGGGGAGAGAGAGGGGTGAGGGGGTGAGAGAGAGGGTCAGGGAGGGGGGAGAGAGAGGGTCAGGGAGGGGGGAGAGAGAGGGTCAGGGAGGGGGGAGAGAGAGGGGGTCAGGGAGGGGGGAGAGAGAGAGGGTCAGGGAGGGGGGAGAGAGGGTCAGGAGGGGGGAGAGAGAGAGGGTCAGGGAGGGGGGAGAGAGAGAGGGTCAGGGAGGGGGGAGAGAGAGGGTCAGGGAGAGGAGGAGAGAGAGGGTCAGGGAGGGGGGAGAGAGAGGGGGGTCAGGGAGGGGGAGAGAGAGGGGGTCAGGGAGGGGGGAGAGAGGTGGTCAGGGAGGGGGGAGAGTGGAGAGAGGTGGTCAGGGAGGGGAGAGAGAGGGGGGTCAGGGAGGGGGAGTGAGAGAGGGGGTCAGGGAGGGGGGAGAGAGGTGGTCAGGGAGGGGGGAGAGAGGTGGTCAGGGAGGGGGGAGAGAGGGGGTCAGGGAGGGGGAGAGAGAGGGTCAGGGAGGGGGGGAGAGAGGTGGTCAGGGAGGGGAGAGAGAGGGGGGTCAGGGAGGGGAGAGAGAGGGGGTCAGGGAGGGGGGAGAGAGGTGGTCAGGGAGGGGGGAGAGAGAGGGTCAGGGAGGGGGAGAGAGGGGGTCAGGGAGGGGGGAGAGAGAGAGGTCAGGGAGGGGGAGAGAGAGAGGGTCAGGGAGGGGGGAGAGACAGAGGGTCAGGGAGGGGGAGAGAGAGGGTCAGGGAGGGGGGAGAGAGAGAGGGTCAGGAGGGGGGAGAGAGAGGGTCAGGGAGAGGGGGAGAGAGAGAGGGTCAGGGAGGGGGGGAGAGAGAGGAGGGTCAGGGAGGGGGGAGAGAGAGAGGGTCAGGGAGGGGGGAGAGAGAGGGTCAGGGAGAGGGGAGAGAGAGAGGGTCAGGGAGGGGGGAGAGGGAGGGGAGAGAGAGGGTCAGGGAGGGGGAGAGAGAGAGGGTCAGGGAGGGGGGAGAGAGAGGGTCAGGGAGGGGGGAGAGAGAGGGGGTCAGGGAGGGGGGAGAGAGGGGGTCAGGGAGGGGGGAGAGAGGGGGTCAGGGAGGGGGGAGAGAGAGGGTCAGGGAGGGGGGAGAGAGAGGGTCAGGGAGAGGGGGGAGAGAGAGGGTCAGGGAGGGGGGAGAGAGAGAGGGTCAGGAGGGGGGGAGAGAGAGGGGTGAGGGGGTGAGAGAGAGAGAGGGTCAGGGAGGGGGTCAGGGAGGGGGGAGAGAGAGGGGGTCAGGGAGGGGGAGAGAGGGGGTCAGGGAGGGGGGAGAGAGGGGGTCAGGGATGGGGGGAGAGAGAGAGGGTCAGGGAGGGGGAGAGAGAGAGGGTCAGGGAGGGGGGAGAGAGAGAGGGTCAGGGAGGGGGGAGAGAGAGGGTCAGGGAGGGGGGAGAGAGAGAGGGTCAGGGAGGGGGAGAGAGAGGGTCAGGGAGAGGGGGAGAGAGAGAGGGTCAGGGAGGGGGGAGAGAGAGGGGGTCAGGGAGGGGGGAGAGAGAGAGGGTCAGGGAGGGGGGAGAGAGAGAGGGTCAGGGAGAGGGGGAGAGAGAGAGGGTCAGGGAGGGGGGAGAGGGAGGGGGAGAGAGAGGGTCAGGGAGGGGGAGAGAGAGAGGGTCAGGGAGGGGGGGTGAGAGAGGGGGTCAGGGAGGGGGGAGAGAGGGGGTCAGGAGGGGGGAGAGGAGGGGGTCAGGGAGGGGGGAGAGAGAGGGTCAGGGAGGGGGAGAGAGAGGGTCAGGGAGAGGGGAGGGGAGAGAGAGGGTCAGGGAGGGGGGAGAGAGAGAGGGTCAGGAGGGGGAGAGAGAGGGGGTGAGGGGGGTGAGAGAGAGAGAGGGTCAGGGAGGGGGGGTAGGGAGGGGGGAGAGAGAGAGGGGGTCAGGGAGGGGGGAGAGAGGGGGTCAGGGAGGGGGGAGAGAGAGGGGTCAGGGAGGGGGGAGAGAGGGGGTCAGGGAGGGGGGGAGAGAGGGGTCAGGGAGGGGGGAGAGAGAGGGGGTCAGGGATGGGGGAGAGAGAGGGGTCAGGGTGGGGGGAGAGAGGGGTCAAGGAGGGGGGAGAGGGGTCAGGGAGGGGAGAGGGGTCAGGAGGGGGAGAGGGGGTCAGGGAGGGGGGGAGAGAGAGGGGGTCAGGGAGGGGGAGAGAGAGGGGTCAAGGTGGGGGGGGAGAGGGGGTCAAGGAGGGGGGGAGAGGGGGGTCAGGGAGGGGGAGAGGGGTCAGGGAGGGGGGGGAGAGAGAGAGGGGTCAGGGAGGGGGAGAGAGAGAGGGGGGGAGAGAGAGAGGGCAGAGGGTCAGGGAGGGGGGAGAGAGAGGGTCAGGGAGGGGGAGAGAGAGAGGGGTGTGAGGGGGGGTGAGACTGTGTGTGGGTGAGTGTGAGGGGGTGAGACTGTGTGTGGGTGAGTGTGAGGGGGTGTGTGGGTGAGTGTGAGGGGGTGAGACTGTGTGTGGGTGAGTGTGAGGGGTTGAGACTGTGTGTGGGTGAGTGTGAGGGGGTGTTGTCAGACGTTGTGTGGGTGAGTGTGGAGGGTGTGAGACTGTGTTTGTGTGGGTGACTGTGGGTCAGTGTGAGACTGTGGGTCAGTGTAGGACTGTGGGTCAGTGTGAGACTGTGTTTGTGTGGGTGAGTGTGAGTCAGTGTGAGACTGTGGGTCAGTGTGAGACTGTGTTTGTGTGGGTGAGTGTGAGACTGTGTTTGTGTGGGTGAGTGTGAGACTGTGTTTGTGTGGGTGAGTGTGGGTGAGTGTGAGACTGTGTTTGTGTGGGTGAGTGTGAGACTGGGGGTGAGTGTGAGACTGTGTTTGTGTGGGTGAGTGTGAGACTAGGGGTGAGTGTGAGACTGTGTTTGTGTGGGTGAGTGTGAGACTGTGTGTGGGGGTGAGTGTGTGTAAGATTGTGTGTGAGTGAGTGTGAGACTGTGGGGGTGAGTGTGAGGGGGTGAGTGTGTGTAAGATTGTGTGTGAGTGAGTGTGAGACTGTGGGGGTGAGTGTGAGACTGTGTGGGGTGGAGTTTGTGTAAGATTGTGTGTGAGTGAGTGTGAGACTGTGGGGGTGAGTGTGAGACTGTGTGGGGGTGAGTGTGTGTAAGATTGTGTGTGAGTGAGTGTGAGACTGTGGGGGTGAGTGTGAGACTGTGTGGGGGTGAGTGTGTGTAAGATTGTGTGTGAGTGAGTGTGAGACTGTGGGGGTGAGTGTGAGACTGTGTGTGGGGGTGAGTGTGTGTAAGATTGTGTGTGAGTGAGTGTGAGACTGTGGGGGTGAGTGTGAGACTGTGTGGGGGTGAGTGTGTGTAAGATTGTGTGTGAGTGAGTGTGAGACTGTGGGGGTGAGTGTGAGACTGTGTGGGGTGAGTGTGTGTAAGATTGTGTGTGGATGTGTTTGTGTGTGTGTGAGAGAGAGAGACTGTAAGCTTGTGTATGGGTGTGTGTCTATGTCTGTGTTTGTGGGTTGGAGTGTGTGTTAGGCTGAGTGTCTCTGTGAGACTGTAAATGAGCGATGTGTGTGTCAGTGTGTGACCATGTGTGTGTATGGTGTGTCAGAGACTGTACGACTGTGTGTATGTACGGGTGTGTGAGACCGTGTGCGGGACTGTGTGTATATGAGATTGTAAGTATGTGTGTGTGTACAGGTGTGCGTGAGGCTGTGTGTGTGTGTGTTCAAGAGAGTGTGTGTGCATGTGTCTGTTAGAGTTTGTGTGTGAATGTATGTGTGTGTGGATGTGTGTGGGTTTGTGTGTGGCTCTGTTTTCTGTGTATGGGTTTGTGTACATGGGTGTGGGTGTATTTGTACAGGGCTTTGTGTGTGTGTGGGTTTGTGTACATATGTGTGGGTGTATTTGTACAGGCCTTTATGTGTGTATGGGTTTGTGTACATGGGTGTGGGTGTATTTGTACAGGGCTGTGTGTGTGTATGGGTTTGTGTACATGTGTGTGGGTGTATTTGTACAGGCCTCTGTGTGTGTGGGTTTGTGTACATGGGTGTGGGTGTATTTGTGCAGGGCTTTGTGTGTGTGTGGGTGTAGATTTAAGTGTCAATTTTTAAAAATTTGTTCACGGGACGTGGGCGTCGCTGGCGAGGCCGGCATTTATTGCCCATCCCTAATTGCCCTTGAGAAGGTGGTGGTGAGCCGCCTTCTTGAACCGCTGCAGTCCGTGTGGTGAAGGTTCTCCCACAGTGCTGTTAGGAAGGGAGTTCCAGGATTTTGACCCAGCGACAATGAAGGAACGGCGATATATTTCCAAGTCGGGATGGTGTGTGACTTGGAGGGGAACGTGCCGGTGGTGTTGTTCCCATGTGCCTGCTGCTCTTGTCCTTCTAGGTGGTAGAGGTCGCGGGTTTGGGAGGTGCTGTCGAAGAAGCCTTGGCGAGTTGCTGCAGTGCATCCTGTGGATGGTGCACACTGCAGCCACAGTGTGCCGGTGGTGAAGGGAGTGAATGTTTAGGGTGGTGGATGGGGTGTCAATCAAGCGGGCTGTTTTGTCCTGGATGGTGTCGAGCTTCTTGAGTGTTGTTGGAGCTGCACTCATCCAGGCAAGTGGAGAGTATTCCATCACACTCCTGACTTGTGCCTTGTAGATGGTGGAAAGGCTTTGGGGAGTCAGGAGGTGAGTCACTCGCTGCAGAATACCCAGCCTCTGACCTGCTCTCGTAGCCACAGTATTTATATGGCTGGTCCAGTTATGTTTCTGGTCAATGGTGACCCTCAGGATGTTGATGGTGGGGTCCATTGCATCCAGATCGGTCCTGCTGAATTATTCATTGTAACCAGGCTAATTCCCAAAGAAGAAATTATGTCTTGCCACTGGGATCATTAAAATGGGAGTTTGTGTAAATATTTTTCAATTAAATTTTTCTAGTTTACATCACTATGATTGAAGATTAAAACCCAATGGAAATGGAGAATTGTGGAACAGAGTTTGCCTCACATGCCTGGGATTGGCTACATTGTCTGCTCATTAACTTTTCCCCTTGCTCGGTGTGTTAAGGGTTGTTATTGGAGTGCTGTATCGGGTTACACTGTATTCCCACTCCCTGCACCGTTTAATCGCTGCTTCGGGCCGTGTGTTTCAGTGGTTGAATCTCTGGGGCTCCTGACGTACAGAAAGCACTGGTGATTGTCTTGAGGTTTGAGGAGAGAAGGCCCCTTGATCATTGCTTTGACTGGCAGCAATTCTCTGATATCTGACGGGAGTGACTGTGCGTTCCCTCTGTGTTTTGCCTGTGACTCTTCAGGAAAGATGCACACACAGTCAGTCAGTGCCACTGCAGGGAAATGTAGTCAGAGTATAAACATCTATCAGGCATTGTGACCTTCAGCTGTTCTCTTAAATGTTATTGAGGATTAGGCAATGAATTGGATCTGTAAGAGACACTGTGAGACACTGTGAGAACACTAACACAGCTGGTGTTAGTGAACATTGAGCCTGTCACACTGGGTGTGCAGGAGTGTGTCACTAGTGAACATTGAGCCTGTCACACTGGGTGTGCAGGAGTGTGTCACTAGTGAACACTGAGCCTGTCACACTGGGTGTGCAGGAGTGTGTCACTAGTGAACATTGAGCCTGTCACACTGGGTGTGCAGGAGTGTGTCACTAGTGAACATTGAGCCTGTCACACTGGGTGTGCAGGAGTGTGTCACCAGTGAACATTGAGCCTGTCACACTGGGTGTGCAGGAGTGTGTCACTAGTGAACATTGAGCCTGTCACACTGGGTGTGCAGGAGTGTGTCACTAGTGAACATTGAGCCCATCACACTGGGTGTGCAGGAGTGTGTCACTAGTGAACACTGAACCTGTCACACTGGGTGTGCAGGAGTATGTCGCTAGTGAACACTGAACCTGTCACACTGGGTGTGCAGGAGTGTGTCACTAGTGAACACTGAACCTGTCACACTGGGTGTGCAGGAGTGTGTCACTAGTGAACATTGAGCCTGTCACACTGGGTGTGCGGGAGTGTGTCACTAGTGAACATTGAGCCTGTCACACTGGGTGTGCAGGAGTGTGTCACTAGTGAACATTGAGCCCATCACACTGGGTGTGCAGGAGTGTGTCATCAGTGAACACTGAACCTGTCACACTGGATGTGCAGGAGTGTGTCACTAGTGAACATTGAGCCTGTCACACTGGGTGTGCAGGAGTGTGTCACTAGTGAACATTGAGCCCATCACACTGGGCGTGCAGGAGTGTGTCACTAGTGAACATTGAGCCTGTCACACTGGGTGTGCGGGAGTGTGTCACTAGTGAACATTGAGCCTGTCACACTGGGTGTGCAGGAGTGTGTCATCAGTGAACACTGAACCTGTCACACTGGATGTGCAGGAGTATGTCGCTAGTGAACACTGAACCTGTCACACTGGGTGTGCAGGAGTGTGTCACTAGTGAACATTGTTGTGTGAAGGTGTGGCCTGGGGCAAGTGGAAAAGCCACATTTTTCAGCAGGTGTGTGTTTAGATCACGTCTCAAAGTGTTTCACATAAATTAATTACTTTATAGTGCAGTCACTGATGTCATACAGGTAAATGGAGAAGGCAATTTATACACAGCAAGATCCCACAAACAGCAATGTGATAACGACCAGTTAATCTGTTTGTGATGTTGGTGGAGGGGGAATGTTGGCCCCAGGTCACTGGGAGAACTACCCTGCTCGTCTTTGTAAAGTGGGATGGGATATTTACAATCCACCATACAAGGGCCTCAGATTAACATCTCATGGGAGACTGCACCTCCGACAGTACTGACCCTCCGACAGTGCAGCGCTCCCTCAGTACTGACCCTCCGACAGTGCGGCTCTCCCTCAGTACCGACCCTCCGACAGTGCTGCGCTCCCTCAGTACTGACCCTCCGACAGTGCTGCGCTCCCTCAGTACTGACCCTCCGACAGTGCGGCGCTCCCTCAGTACTGACCCTCCGACAGTGCGGCACTCCCTCAGTACTGACCCTCCGACAGTGCTGCGCTCCCTCAGTACTGACCCTCCGACAGTGCTGCGCTCCCTCAGTACTGACCCTCCGACAGTGCTGCCCTCCCTCAGTACCGACCCTCCGACAGTGCTGCGCTCCCTCAGTACTGACCCTCCGACAGTGCTGCGCTCCCTCAGTACTGACCCTCCGACAGTGCAGCTCAACCAGCAAGTATTGAATGTGGGGTCCAGGGATCGCGAGTGTGCAGGGTTATTCCACCCTGCTAATCCCATCAGGAGTCCTTGGATTAATACATGACCACTACAGATAACAGCTCCAGCCAATATTGATAAATGGCCAGAGTTTTGGTTCAGTGTGTTGTTAAGTGTGGTTACTCTGTCTCGAACTTCCTCATCTGCTCACAGGGAGAGTCAGACAGATGGAACCTTCTGCCCAGCTCCTGGCTTTTATCTGTAAGACGATATATTTCCATTTGAAGCCACAAGGATTTCCTTGGAGGTTTGAGACCCTCAGGCACATTACTCCTCAGCTGCCTGCTGTTGAGGTCGATATTCTCCCCTCCTCACTGGGGTACAGGTCCCCTCCTCTCCTGAAGGTGCTGACTCTCACTGGGGTACGGGTCCCCTCTCCCCCTGAAGGTGCTGACTCTCACTGGGGTACAGGTCCCCTCCTCTCCTGAAGGTGCTGACTCTCACTGGGGTACAGATCCCCTCCTCTCCTGAAGGTGCTGACTCTCACTGGGGTACGGGTCCCCTCTCCCCCTGAAGGTGCTGACTCTCACTGGGGTACAGGTCCCCTCCTCTCCCGAAGGTGCTGACTCTCACTGGGGTACAGGTCCCCTCCTCTCCTGAAGGTGCTGACTCTCACTGGGGTACGGGTCCCCTCCTCTCCTGAAGGTGCTGACTCTCACTGGGGTACGGGTCCCCTCTCCCCCTGAAGGTGCTGACTCTCACTGGGGTACGGGTCCCCTCTCCCCCTGAAGGTGCTGACTCTCACTGGGGTACAGGTCCCCTCCTCTCCTGAAGGTGCTGACTCTCACTGGGGTACAGGTCCCCTCCTCTCCTGAAGGTGCTGACTCTCACTGGGGTACGGGTCCCCTCCTCTTACTCCGGGACCCCATTTACATGGGAATGGGGCAATTATCTGCTGGAGTGGTGTGGTCGGGATGTGTAGCCATCTCAGGCAGGGTGTCTGCGGAGAGCAGAAAGGTTTAATTGATCAGTAACTGGCCACAGTTTCTCCACACTGCTTCCTCTGCCTTTTGTTTAATGGAAATTGTTGTTTTGATTTGTTGATTGTGAAGTTTCTAGGTCAGTCAGCTCTTGCTGCCTCCCTGAGGGACTGGGGCAGTGAGACAGACGGTGCACAGACCACTGCGAGACATGGCCCATCCATCATTTCCACATGGAGGCAGAGCAGCCTGTATCACTGCGACACTCAGTCCTGTTATACACTCAGTCCTGTTATACACTCAGTCAGTGCTGGGACACTCAGTCCTGTTACACACACAGTCAGTGCTGGGACACTCAGTCCTGTTATACACACAGTCAGTGCTGGGACACTCAGTCCTGTTATACACACAGTCAGTGCTGGGACACTCAGTCCTGTTATACACACAGTCAGTGCTGGGACACTCAGTCCTGTTATACACACAGTCAGTGCTGGGACACTCAGTCCTGTTATACACTCAGTCAGTGCTGGGACACTCAGTCCTGTTATACACACAGTCAGTGCTGGGACACTCAGTCCTGTTATACACACAGTCAGTGCTGGGACACTCAGTCCTGTTACACACACAGTCAGTGCTGGGACACTCAGTCCTGTTACACACACAGTCAGTGCTGGGACACTCAGTCCTGTTATACACACAGTCAGTGCTGGGACACTCAGTCCTGTTATACACACAGTCAGTGCTGGGACACTCAGTCCTGTTACACACACAGTCAGTGCTGGGACACTCAGTCCTGTTACACACACAGTCAGTGCTGGGACACTCAGTCCTGTTATACACACAGTCAGTGCTGGGACACTCAGTCCTGTTACACACACAGTCAGTGCTGGGACACTCAGTCCTGTTATACACACAGTCAGTGCTGGGACACTCAGTCCTGTTATACACACAGTCAGTGCTGGGACACTCAGTCCTGTTACACACACAGTCAGTGCTGCGACACTCAGTCCTGTTACACACACAGTCAGTGCTGGGACACTCAGTCCTGTTATACACTCACTCAGTGCTGGGACACTCAGTCCTGTTATACACTCACTCAGTGCTGGGACACTCAGTCCTGTTATACACACAGTCAGTGCTGGGACACTCAGTCCTGTTATACACACAGTCAGTGCTGGGACACTCAGTCCTGTTATACACACAGTTTATGTGTGTGTGTGTGTGAGACCAGTGGATGTAGAATATTTGGATTTTCAAAAGGCATTCATTCGATAAGGTGCCACACAAAAGGTGGTTACACAAGATAAGGGCTCATGGGGTTGGGGGTAATATATTAGCATGGATAGAGGATTGGTTAACTGACAGAAAACAGAGTAGGGATAAACGGGTCATTCTCAGGGGGGTATCGCAAGAATCATTGCTTGGGCCTCAGCTATTTACAATCTGTATTAATGACTTAGATGAAGGGACTGAGTGTAATGTATCCAAGTTTGCTGATGATACAAAGCGAGGTGGGAAAGTCAGCTGTGAGGAGGACACAGAGTCTGCAAAGGGATACAGACAGGTTAAGTGAGTGGGCAAGAAGGTGGCAGATGGAGTATAATGTGGGGAAATGTGAGGTTATTCACTTTGGTAGGAAGAATAGAAAAACAGAATATTTTTTAAATGGTGAGAAACTATTAAATGTTGGTGTTCAGAGGAATTTGGATGTCCTCTTACACAAAAGACAGAAAGTTAACATGCAGGTACAGCAAGCAATTAGGAAGGCAAATAGTATGTTGGCCTTTATTACAAGAGGATTTGAGTACAGGAGCAGGGATGTCTTACTGCAGTTATACAGGGCCGTGGTGAGACCACATCTGGAGCATTGTGTGCAGTTTTGGTCTCGTTATCTGAGGAAGGATGTCCTTGCTATGGAGGGAGTGCAACGAAAGTTTACCAGCCTGATTCCTGGGATGGCAGGACTGACGTGTGAGGAGAGATTGGGTCGACTAGGCCTATATTCACTAGAGTTTAGAAGCATGAGAGGTGATCTCATCAAAATATATGAAATTCTAACAGGACTAGACAGACTAGATGCAGGGAGGATGTTCCCGATGGCTGGGGAATCCATAAACAGGGGTCACAGTCTCAGGATACGGGGTATGCCATTTAGAACCGAGATGAGGGGAAATTTCTTCACTCAGAGGGTGGTGAACCTGTGGAATTCTGTACCACAGAAGGCAGTGGAGGCCAAATCATTAGATGTATTCAAGAAGGAGATAGATATATTTCTTAATGCTAAAGGGATCAAGGGATATGGGGAAAAAGCGGGAACAGGGTACTGAGTTAGATGATCAGCCATGATAATTTTGAATGGCGGAGCAGGCCCGAAGGGCCGAATGGCCTACTCTTGCTCCTATTTTCTATGTTTCTATGTTGAAAGTTCACTAGATTGATTCCTGGGATGAGAGAGTTGTCCTATGAGGAGAGGTTGAGTAGAATGGGCCTATATTCTCTGGAGTTTAGAAGAATGAGAGGTGATCTCATTGAAACATGTAAGATTATGAGAGGGCTTGTCAGGGTAGATGCTGAGAGGCTGTTTCCCCTGGCTGGAGAGTCTAGAACTAGGGGGCATAGTCTCAGGATAAGGGGTCAGCCATTTAGGACTGAGATGAGAAATTTCTTCACTCAGAGGGTTGTGCATCTTTGGAATTCTCTACCCCAGAGGGCTGTGAATGTTCAGTGGTTGAGTATATTCAAGAATGAGATCGATAGATATTTTTGGACTGTAGGGGAATCAAGGGATATGGGGATCAGGCGGGAAAGTGGAGTTGAGGTCGAAGATCAGCCATGATATTACTGAATGGCAGAGCAGGCTCGAGGGGCCATGTGGCCTACTCCTGCTCCTATTTCTTATGTTCTAATGTTTCTTATGCTTTTGTGAGTGTGTGTTTGTGAGTGAGTGTGTGTTTGTGAGTGAGTGTGTGTTTGTGAGTGAGTGTGTGTTTGTGAGTGTGAGTCTGTTTGTGTGAGTTTGTGTTTGTGTGAGTTTGTGTTTGTGTGAGTGTGAGTATGTTTGTGTTTGTGAGTGTGAGTGTATTTGTGTGAGTGTATTTGTGTGAGTGTGAGTGTGAGTGAGTGTGAGTGAGTGTGAGTGAGTGTGAGTGAGTGTGAGTGTGAGAGTGTGTTTGTGTGTGACCGTGTTTGTGCTACGAGGGGTGTGTAACAGGGGCAGGTCTCTCTAAACAAGGGAAAAAGCAGTAAACCATTTCAGGGGGAGCCCCTGCGACCTGAAACAGTGCCCGTGGTGCCATGGTGTTGAGTGTGAACCACGTCATGGGGTGCTAACATTAAGGGGTCAATTTAATTGCTTGTTGTGGGGTTTTACTCGGCAGGTTTTACTGGGATCTCGCTATGCTGCTGCTGATGGTGGGGAATTTAATCATTCTGCCCGTGGGGATCACCTTTTTTAAGGATGAGAACACCCCTCCCTGGATTGTCTTCAATGTGGTCTCAGACACGTTCTTCCTCATGGACCTGGTGCTGAACTTCAGGACGGGGATTGTGGTGGAGGACAACACCGAGATCATCCTCGACCCACACACCATCAAGATAAAGTACCTGAAGAGCTGGTTCCTGGTCGACTTTGTCTCTTCTATCCCCGTCGATTATGTCTTCCTCATCGTGGACCTGGAGACCAGGGTGGATTCTGAGGTCTACAAGACGGCAAGGGCCCTCCGGATCGTGCGTTTTGCCAAAATCCTGAGCTTGCTGCGACTCCTGCGCCTGTCCCGGCTCATCCGATACATCCACCAGTGGGAGGAGGTAGGCCCCCAATCCTAGAGTCATGGGAGGAGGCCACTCGGCCCATCGGGCCTGTGCTGGCTCTTTGAAAGAGCTGTCCAATTAGTCCCACTCCCCCCCTGCCCTTTCCCCCGTAGCCCTGCACATTTCTCCCCTTCGAGTATTTATCCAATTCCCCTTTTGAAAGTTATTATTGAATCTGCTTCCACCGCCCTTTCAGGCAGCACATTCCAGATCAGAACAACTCGCTGCGTAAAAAACATTCTCCTCATCTCCCCCCCCTGATTCTTTTGCCAATTCCCTTAAATCTGTGTCCTCTGGTTACCGACCCTCCTGCCACTGGAAACAGTTTCTCCTTATTTACTCTATCAAAACCCCTCATGATTTTGAACACCTCGATTAAATCTCCCCATAACCTTCTCTGCTCCAAGGAGAACAATCCCAGCTTCTCCAGTCTCTCCACGTAACTGAAGTCCCTCATCCCTGGCTTGTTCCTCACTGTTTTATAGAATCATCGAACGATACAGCACAGAAAGGAGGCCATTCGGCCCAGCGAGCCTGTGCTGGCTCTTTGGAAGAGCTGTCCGATTATTCTCCCTCCCCCCCCTGCTCTCCCATGGCCCAGCAAATTATCCCCCCTTGAACCTTATAAACCCACGCCAACGTCTACCAATCACCGTCCATTATATTTTGGGGAAAAAAGCAAGTCACAGTGAAATGAAGCTGTTATGCGAGGTCCCTGATTCGCTGATTGTAATGGCATTCTGTTACTCTGGTTGGTTAGATTTTCCACATGACCTACGATCTTGCGAGCGCAGTGGTGAGGATTGTGAACCTGATTGGGATGATGCTGCTGCTGTGTCACTGGGATGGTTGTCTCCAGTTCCTGGTCCCCATGCTCCAGGATTTCCCGGAGGATTGCTGGGTCTCCATCAACCACATGGTGGTAAGGAACACAAGCCTGGGCCCAACTGGACCAGGCTTTTCGAGACGGGCAGAGGGGGCTGGAGTTTGGAGGGACTGAGGGAGACCAGGGGCTGGGGACTCGAGATGGAATGGAATGGGAAATGGAAACAATGGGAGATTGGGGCATTGGGGAAAACAAGGAATGGGAAATTGGGGAAAACATGGACTGGGGCATTGGGGAAAACAAGGAATGGGAAATTGGGGAAAACATGGACTGGGGTATTGGGGAAAACATGGACTGGGGTATTGGGGAAAACAAGGAATGGGATATTGGGGAAAACATGGACTGGGCTATTGGGGAAAACATGGACTGGGCTATTGGGGAAAACATGGACTGGGCTATTGGGGAAAACATGGACTGGGCTATTGGGGAAAACATGGACTGGGGTATTGGGGAAAACATGGACTGGGGTATTGGGGAAAACATGGACTGGGGTATTGGGGAAAACATGGACTGGGGTATTGGGGAAAACATGGACGGGGGAATGGGGAAAACATGGACTGGGGCATTGGGTAAAACATGGGCTGGGGTATTGGGGAAAACATGGACTGGGGTATTGGGGAAAACATGGACTGGGGGATTGGGGAAAACATGGACTGGGATATTGGGTAAAACATGGACTGGGCTATTGGGGAAAAACATGGACTGGGCTATTGGGGAAAAACATGGACTGGGGTATTGGGGAAAACATGGACTGGGGTATTGGGGAAAACATGGACTGGGGTATTAGGGAAAAACATGGACTGGGCTATTGGGGAAAAACATGGACTGGGGTATTGGGGAAAACATGGACTGGGCTATTGGGGAAAAACATGGACTGGGGTATTGGGGAAAACATGGACTGGGCTATTGGGGAAAACATGGACTGGGCTATTGGGGAAAACATGGACTGGGCTATTGGGGAAAACATGGACTGGGCTATTGGGGAAAACATGGACTGGGATATTGGGGAAAACATGGACTGGGGTATTAGGGAAAAACATGGACTGGGATATTGGGGAAAACATGGACTGGGATATTGGGGAAAACATGGACTGGGGGAATGGGAAAACATGGACTGGGGTATTGGGGAAAACATGGACTGGGATATTGGGGAAAACATGGACTGGGCTATTGGGGAAAACATGGACTGGGATATTGGGGAAAACATGGACTGGGGTATTAGGGAAAAACATGGACTGGGCTATTGGGGAAAAACATGGACTGGGGTATTGGGGAAAACATGGACTGGGGTATTAGGGAAAAACATGGACTGGGCTATTGGGGAAAAACATGGACTGGGGTATTAGGGAAAAACATGGACTGGGGTATTGGGGAAAAACATGGACTGGGCTATTGGGGAAAAACATGGACTGGGATATTGGGGAAAACATGGACTGGGATATTGGGGAAAACATGGACTGGGGTATTAGGGAAAACATGGACGGGGGGAATGGGGAAAACATGGACTGGGGGAATGGGGAAACATGGACTGGGATATTGGGGAAAACATGGACTGGGATATTGGGGAAAACATGGACTGGGGTATTGGGGAAAACAAGGAATGGGATATTGGGGAAAACATGGACTGGGATATTGGGGAAAACAAGGAATGGGATATTGGGGGAAAACATGGACTGGGCTATTGGGGAAAACATGGAATGGGATATTGGGGGAAAACATGGACTGGGCTATTGGGGAAAACATGGACTGGGCTATTGGGGAAAACATGGACTGGGCTATTGGGGAAAACATGGAATGGGATATTGGGGAAAACATGGACTGGGATATTGGGGAAAACATGGACTGGGATATTGGGGAAAACAAGGAATGGGATATTGGGGAAAACATGGACTGGGATATTGGGGAAAACATGGACTGGGCTATTGGGGAAAACATGGACTGGGATATTGGGGAAAACATGGACTGGGCTATTGGGGAAAACATGGACTGGGCTATTGGGGAAAACAAGGAATGGGATATTGGGGAAAACATGGACTGGGATATTGGGGAAAACATGGAATGGGATATTGGGGAAAACATGGACTGGGCTATTGGGGAAAACAAGGAATGGGATATTGGGGAAAACATGGACTGGGATATTGGGGAAAACATGGAATGGGATATTGGGGAAAACATGGACTGGGATATTGGGGAAAACATGGAATGGGATATTGGGGAAAACATGGACTGGGATATTGGGGAAAACATGGAATGGGATATTGGGGGAAAACATGGACTGGGCTATTGGGGAAAACATGGACTGGGCTGTTGGGGAAAACATGGACTGGGCTATTGGGGAAAACATGGACTGGGCTATTGGGGAAAACATGGACTGGGCTATTGGGGAAAACATGGACTGGGGTATTGGGGAAAACATGGACTGGGGTATTGGGGAAAACATGGAATGGGATATTGGGGAAAACATGGAATGGGATATTGGGGAAAAACATGGACTGGGGTATTGGGGAAAACATGGACTGGGGTATTGGGGAAAACATGGACTGGGCTATTGGGGAAAACATGGAATGGGATATTGGGGAAAACATGGACTGGGATATTGGGGAAAACATGGAATGGGATATTGGGGGAAAACATGGACTGGGCTATTGGGGAAAACATGGACTGGGCTATTGGGGAAAACATGGACTGGGCTATTGGGGAAAACATGGACGGGGGAATGGGGAAAACATGGACTGGGCTATTGGGGAAAACATGGACTGGGGGAATGGGGAAAAACATGGACTGTGGTATTGGGGAAAACATGGACTGGGGTATTGGGGAAAAACATGGACTGGGGTATTGGGGAAAAACATGGACTGGGGTATTGGGGAAAAACATGGACTGGGGTATTGGGGAAAAACATGGACTGGGGTATTGGGGAAAAACATGGACTGGGGTATTGGGGAAAAACATGGACTGGGGTATTGGGGAAAACATGGACTGGGGGATTGGGGAAAACATGGACTGGGCTATTGGGGAAAACATGGACTGGGCTATTGGGGAAAACATGGACTGGGCTATTGGGGAAAACATGGACTGGGGTATTGGGGAAAACATGGACTGGGCTATTGGGGAAAACATGGACTGGGCTATTGGGGAAAACATGGACTGGGCTATTGGGGAAAACATGGACGGGGGAATGGGGAAAACATGGACTGGGCTATTGGGGAAAACATGGACTGGGGGAATGGGGAAAAACATGGACTGGGGTATTGGGGAAAAACATGGACTGGGGTATTGGGGAAAAACATGGACTGGGGTATTGGGGAAAAACATGGACTGGGGTATTGGGGAAAAACATGGACTGGGGTATTGGGGAAAAACATGGACTGGGGTATTGAGGAAAAACATGGATTGGGGCATTGGGGAAAACATGGACTGGGGGATTGGGGAAAACATGGACTGGGGTATTGGGTAAAACATGGGCTGGGGGATTGGGGAAAACATGGACTGGGGGATTGGGGAAAACATGGACTGGGCTATTGGGGAAAACATGGACTGGGCTATTGGGGAAAACATGGACTGGGCTATTGGGGAAAACATGGACTGGGCTATTGGGGAAAACATGGACTGGGGTATTGGGGAAAACATGGACTGGGGTATTGGGGAAAACATGGACTGGGGTATTGGGGAAAACATGGACTGGGGTATTGGGGAAAACATGGACTGGGCTATTGGGGAAAACATGGACTGGGCTATTGGGGAAAACATGGACTGGGCTATTGGGGAAAACATGGACTGGGCTATTGGGGAAAACATGGATTGGGCTATTGGGGAAAACATGGACTGGGCTATTGGGGAAAACATGGACTGGGGTATTGGGGAAAACATGGACTGGGGGATTGGGGAAAACATGGACTGGGGTATTGGGGAAAACATGGACTGGGCTATTGGGGAAAACATGGACTGGGCTATTGGGGAAAACATGGACTGGGATATTGGGGAAAACATGGACTGGGGAATGGGGAAAACATGGACTGGACTATTGGGGAAAACATGGACTGGGCTATTGGGGAAAACATGGACTGGGCTATTGGGGAAAACATGGACTGGGGTATTGGGGAAAACATGGACTGGGCTATTGGGGAAAACATGGACTGGGCTATTGGGGAAAACATGGACTGGGATATTGGGGGAAAACATGGACTGGGCTATTGGGGAAAACATGGATTGGGCTATTGGGGAAAACATGGACTGGGCTATTGGGGAAAACATGGACTGGGGTATTGGGGAAAACATGGACTGGGGTATTGGGGAAAACATGGACTGGGGTATTGGGGAAAACATGGACTGGGGTATTGGGGAAAACATGGACTGGGGTATTGGGGAAAACATGGACTGGGCTATTGGGGAAAACATGGACTGGGATATTGGGGAAAACATGGACGGGGGAATGGGGAAAACATGGACTGGGGTATTGGGGAAAACATGGACGGGGGAATGGGGAAAACATGGACTGGACTATTGGGGAAACATGGACTGGGGGATGGAAAGGAACCGGGGATAGGAAGAGACTGGGGGAATGGAGAAACATGGACTGGCGGATGGGGAGGGATTGGGGGAATGGGGAAACCAGTGGGACCTCCACAGACGCATTGGAAAATCTGGGGGCTCTTCCAGCTGCAGACACCGCCTGTGTCTCTGCCCATTCTGCCGTCTCACAATGTGGCCCTTTAATTGGCCTCAGCCTTTTAAAGGCAGCACCAGGACTGGATTACCCCCCTCCCACGCCAGTGAAGGGCCAGTGATGGTTCTGGGAGGGAATTTCCGCGGATCAGTGAAGGGCCAGTGATGGTTCTGGGAGGGAATTTCCGCGGATCGGCAGCAGTTTCACACCGGAGGGCACGAGGGCCCCAAACCCAACCAGTTCACCAATATCTTTCAGTGAAGGGAGCCTGCCCGGTCTGGGCCTACACCTGACCCCAGTCTCACACTGCCCGGTCTGGGCCCACACCCGACCCCAGTCCCACCCCGCCCGGTCTGGGCCTACGCCTGACCCCAGTCCCACCCCGCCCGGTCTGGGCCTACGCCTGACCCCAGTCCCACCCCGCCCGGTCTGGGTCTACACCTGACCCCAGGCCCCCCAGGCCCGGTCTGGGCCTACACCTGACCCCAGGCCCACCCCGCCCGGTCTGGGCCTACACCTGACCCCAGGCCCACCCCGCCCGGTCTGGGCCTACACCTGACCCCAGTCCCACACTGCCCGGTCTGGGCCTACACCTGACCCCAGTCCCACCCCGCCCGGTCTGGGTCTACACCTGACCCCAGTCCCACACTGCCCGGTCTGGGCCTACACCTGACCCCAGTCCCACCCCGCCCGGTCTGGGCCTACACCTGACCCCAGTCTCACACTGCCCGGTCTGGGCCCACACCCGACCCCAGTTGTAAAAACAATCACCACCAGGAGGCCCAACACCATCTTCTCAGGATAATTCGGGATGGGCCATAATTGCTGCCTTGCCACATCGCGAGAGCAGCCCGGTGAGGGGCTGGAGACCCTCGCTCTTAATCCCAGGCTCCACGGACAATACGAACAGTGACAGACAGGAAAAGACCCTCTGCTCCTTCCGGCCGGCCTGTCCCACACACAATCGCACGATATACACACTCCCCAAGCCACTCACAACTGTACGATCCCCTGGGAGAGGAGAATTAAACTGATTAAAACCCCAGAACAATTTGGGAGTAGGGGGGAAGGGAAGGAGAAAGAAATCTGGGAAATTCCTCCCCCCCCCACCGACATCGTGGTCGAAACTAGTCCAGGAGGTCACTCTGGCCCCCGATAACTCTACCTTTTGTAGGAGGAGATCTCCAGCGAGAAAGAAAATGACGTGGAACCTTTTCTCTTGCAGAACGATTCCTGGGGGAAGCAGTATTCGCACGCTCTGTTCAAGGCCATGAGCCACATGCTGTGTATTGGGTACGGCCAACAGGCGCCCAAGGGCATGACAGACGTCTGGCTGACCATGCTCAGCATGATCGTGGGGGCCACCTGCTACGCCATGTTCATTGGACACGCCACCGCACTCATCCAGTCCCTCGACTCGTCCAGGCGCCAGTACCAGGAGAAGGTAAGGTCAGCAGGAAAGGGAGCTGGAAACAGGAGGAGGCCATTCAGCCCCTCAAACCTGTCCCGCCATTCAGTGAGATCATGGCTGATGTGTCTCTCGATCCCCTTTGATCCCTGTCACTGAGCCGGGAGGGTCCAGGAACCCCGTGTGTGTGTGTGTGTGTGGGACTCACAGCGGGCTGGCTGGTGGGCTGAATTCTAACCCAGTTTCCAGTGTGAGCTCAGGAGCGTCACTGGAGGCCGACAGTCACAGGCTGCACTTCTCAGCTTCACTCAGCCCAAGTTCATCGCTGACATTGTGGACACTGTGCTGAATATTTAACCCGCTTTTCAAAAGGGAGCATTTAAATGAGTCAGTGGGATTGGTGAGAGAGTAAATCACCAAACTAACTATCTAATTATCAACCCTGACAACCTAGGAGTGAGAGAGAGAGATACAGGGGAGTGGGGGACAGAGGGAGAGAGGAGGGGGATAGAGAGATACAGGGGAGTGGGGGACAGAGGGAGAGGGGGGGGAGAGAGAGATACAGGGGAGTGGGGGACAGAGGGAGAGGGGGGGGAGAGAGAGATACAGGGGAGTGGGGGACAGAGGGAGAGGAGAGGGAGAGAGAGATACAGGGGAGTGGGGGACAGAGGGAGAGGAGGGGGAGAGAGAGATACAGGGGAGTGGGGGACAGAGGGAGAGGGGGGGGAGAGAGAGATACAGGGGAGTGGGGGACAGAGGGAGAGGGGGGGAGAGAGAGATACAGGGGAGTGGGGGACAGAGGGAGAAAGGGGTGGGACAGAGAGAGAGGGGGGGGGGAGAGGGGGGGGGGAGAGAGGGGGGGGGAGAGAGAGAGAGGGGGAGAAACAGGCAGAGGGGGGAGAGAGAGGAAGGGAGAGGGAGGGAGAGAGAGAGACAGAGTGGAGAGAGAAAGGGAGAGATACAGGGGGGGAGAGAGATACAGGGGGGGAGAGAGATACAAGGGGGGAGAGAGATACAAGGGGGGAGAGAGATACAAGGGGGGAGAGAGAAAGGGAGAGATACAGGGGGGGAGAGAGATACAGGGGGGGAGAGAGATACAGGGGGGGAGAGAGATACAAGGGGGGAGAGAGATACAAGGGGGGAGAGAGATACAAGGGGGGAGAGAGATACAAGGGGGGAGAGAGATACAAGGGGGGAGAGAGATACAAGGGGGGAGAGAGATACAAGGGGGGAGAGAGATACAAGGGGGGAGAGAGATACAAGGGGGGAGAGAGATACAAGGGGGGAGAGAGATACAAGGGGGGAGAGAGATACAAGGGGGGAGAGAGATACAAGGGGGGAGAGAGATACAAGGGGGGAGAGAGATACAAGGGGGGAGAGAGATACAAGGGGGGAGAGAGATACAAGGGGGGAGAGAGATACAAGGGGGGAGAGAGATACAAGGGGGGAGAGAGATACAAGGGGGGAGAGAGATACAAGGGGGGAGAGAGATACAAGGGGGGAGAGAGATACAAGGGGGGAGAGAGATACAAGGGGGGAGAGAGATACAAGGGGGGAGAGAGATACAAGGGGGGAGAGAGATACAAGGGGGGAGAGAGATACAAGGGGGGAGAGAGATACAAGGGGGGAGAGAGATACAAGGGGGGAGAGAGATACAAGGGGGGAGAGAGATACAAGGGGGGAGAGAGATACAAGGGGGGAGAGAGATACAAGGGGGGAGAGAGATACAAGGGGGGAGAGAGATACAAGGGGGGAGAGAGATACAAGGGGGGAGAGAGATACAAGGGGGGAGAGAGATACAAGGGGGGAGAGAGATACAAGGGGGGAGAGAGATACAAGGGGGGAGAGAGATACAAGGGGGGAGAGAGATACAAGGGGGGAGAGAGATACAAGGGGGGAGAGAGATACAAGGGGGGAGAGAGATACAAGGGGGGAGAGAGATACAAGGGGGGAGAGAGATACAAGGGGGGAGAGAGATACAAGGGGGGAGAGAGATACAAGGGGGGAGAGAGATACAAGGGGGGAGAGAGATACAAGGGGGGAGAGAGATACAAGGGGGGAGAGAGATACAAGGGGGGAGAGAGATACAAGGGGGGAGAGAGATACAAGGGGGGAGAGAGATACAAGGGGGGAGAGAGATACAAGGGGGGAGAGAGATACAAGGGGGGAGAGAGATACAAGGGGGGAGAGAGATACAAGGGGGGAGAGAGATACAAGGGGGGAGAGAGATACAAGGGGGGAGAGAGATACAAGGGGGGAGAGAGATACAAGGGGGGAGAGAGATACAAGGGGGGAGAGAGATACAAGGGGGGAGAGAGATACAAGGGGGGAGAGAGATACAAGGGGGGAGAGAGATACAAGGGGGGAGAGAGATACAAGGGGGGAGAGAGATACAAGGGGGGAGAGAGATACAAGGGGGGAGAGAGATACAAGGGGGGAGAGAGATACAAGGGGGGAGAGAGATACAAGGGGGGAGAGAGATACAAGGGGGGAGAGAGATACAAGGGGGGAGAGAGATACAAGGGGGGAGAGAGATACAAGGGGGGAGAGAGATACAAGGGGGGAGAGAGATACAAGGGGGGAGAGAGATACAAGGGGGGAGAGAGATACAAGGGGGGAGAGAGATACAAGGGGGGAGAGAGATACAAGGGGGGAGAGAGATACAAGGGGGGAGAGAGATACAAGGGGGGAGAGAGATACAAGGGGGGAGAGAGATACAAGGGGGGAGAGAGATACAAGGGGGGAGAGAGATACAAGGGGGGAGAGAGATACAAGGGGGGAGAGAGATACAAGGGGGGAGAGAGATACAAGGGGGGAGAGAGATACAAGGGGGGAGAGAGATACAAGGGGGGAGAGAGATACAAGGGGGGAGAGAGATACAAGGGGGGAGAGAGATACAAGGGGGGAGAGAGATACAAGGGGGGAGAGAGATACAAGGGGGGAGAGAGATACAAGGGGGGAGAGAGATACAAGGGGGGAGAGAGATACAAGGGGGGAGAGAGATACAAGGGGGGAGAGAGATACAAGGGGGGAGAGAGATACAAGGGGGGAGAGAGATACAAGGGGGGAGAGAGATACAAGGGGGGAGAGAGATACAAGGGGGGAGAGAGATACAAGGGGGGAGAGAGATACAAGGGGGGAGAGAGATACAAGGGGGGAGAGAGATACAAGGGGGGAGAGAGATACAAGGGGGGAGAGAGATACAAGGGGGGAGAGAGATACAAGGGGGGAGAGAGATACAAGGGGGGAGAGAGATACAAGGGGGGAGAGAGATACAAGGGGGGAGAGAGATACAAGGGGGGAGAGAGATACAAGGGGGGAGAGAGATACAAGGGGGGAGAGAGATACAAGGGGGGAGAGAGATACAAGGGGGGAGAGAGATACAAGGGGGGAGAGAGATACAAGGGGGGAGAGAGATACAAGGGGGGAGAGAGATACAAGGGGGGAGAGAGATACAAGGGGGGAGAGAGATACAAGGGGGGAGAGAGATACAAGGGGGGAGAGAGATACAAGGGGGGAGAGAGATACAAGGGGGGAGAGAGATACAAGGGGGGAGAGAGATACAAGGGGGGAGAGAGATACAAGGGGGGAGAGAGATACAAGGGGGGAGAGAGATACAAGGGGGGAGAGAGATACAAGGGGGGAGAGAGATACAAGGGGGGAGAGAGATACAAGGGGGGAGAGAGATACAAGGGGGGAGAGAGATACAAGGGGGGAGAGAGATACAAGGGGGGAGAGAGATACAAGGGGGGAGAGAGATACAAGGGGGGAGAGAGATACAAGGGGGGAGAGAGATACAAGGGGGGAGAGAGATACAAGGGGGGAGAGAGATACAAGGGGGGAGAGAGATACAAGGGGGGAGAGAGATACAAGGGGGGAGAGAGATACAAGGGGGGAGAGAGATACAAGGGGGGAGAGAGATACAAGGGGGGAGAGAGATACAAGGGGGGAGAGAGATACAAGGGGGGAGAGAGATACAAGGGGGGAGAGAGATACAAGGGGGGAGAGAGATACAAGGGGGGAGAGAGATACAAGGGGGGAGAGAGATACAAGGGGGGAGAGAGATACAAGGGGGGAGAGAGATACAAGGGGGGAGAGAGATACAAGGGGGGAGAGAGATACAAGGGGGGAGAGAGATACAAGGGGGGAGAGAGATACAAGGGGGGAGAGAGATACAAGGGGGGAGAGAGATACAAGGGGGGAGAGAGATACAAGGGGGGAGAGAGATACAAGGGGGGAGAGAGATACAAGGGGGGAGAGAGATACAAGGGGGGAGAGAGATACAAGGGGGGAGAGAGATACAAGGGGGGAGAGAGATACAAGGGGGGAGAGAGATACAAGGGGGGAGAGAGATACAAGGGGGGAGAGAGATACAAGGGGGGAGAGAGATACAAGGGGGGAGAGAGATACAAGGGGGGGGAGAGATACAAGGGGGGAGAGAGATACAAGGGGGGGGAGAGATACAAGGGGGGAGAGAGATACAAGGGGGGGGAGAGATACAAGGGGGGAGAGAGATACAAGGGGGGGGAGAGATACAAGGGGGGAGAGAGATACAAGGGGGGAGAGAGATACAAGGGGGGAGAGAGATACAGGGGGGGGAGAGAGATACAGGGGGGGGAGAGAGATACAAGGGGGGAGAGAGATACAGGGGGGGAGAGAGATACAAGGGGGGAGAGAGATACAAGGGGGGAGAGAGATACAAGGGGGGAGAGAGATACAGGGGGGAGAGAGATACAAGGGGGGAGAGAGATACAAGGGGGGAGAGAGATACAAGGGGGGAGAGAGATACAGGGGGGGGAGAGAGATACAAGGGGGGAGAGAGATACAAGGGGGGGGAGAGATACAAGGGGGGAGAGAGATACAAGGGGGGAGAGAGATACAAGGGGGGAGAGAGATACAGGGGGGAGAGAGATACAAGGGGGGAGAGAGATACAGGGGGGGGAGAGAGATACAGGGGGGGGAGAGAGATACAGGGGGGGGAGAGAGATACAGGGGGGGGAGAGAGATACAGGGGGGGGAGAGAGATACAGGGGGGGGAGAGAGATACAGGGGGGGGAGAGAGATACAGGGGGGGGAGAGAGATACAGGGGGGGGAGAGAGATACAGGGGGGAGAGAGAAAGGGAGAGGGGGAGAGAAATGGGGGAGAGGGAGAGATATGGGGGGGAGAGGGGAGAGAGACAGAGACAGAGACAGAGGGAGAGGGAGAGACGGAGGGGGAGGGAGAGAAGGGGAGGGAGACAAGGGGAGGGAGGGAGAGAGAGGGGGAGGGAGAGAGAGGGGGAGGGAGAGAGAGAGAAAGACAGAACAAGTTAGAGAGAAAATTGGAGAGACAGTCAGACAGACAGTAATATTCCCAGCATTTCGAGTTTGAGTCTTCTAATAGCAATTCTTCCTCCCACTCACACACATAGGAACAGGAGTAGGCCATTCAGCCCCTCATGCCTGCTCCGCCATTTGATAAGATCATGGCTGATCTGTGATCTAGCTCCATATACCTGCCTTTGGCCCATATCCCTTAATACCTTTGGTTGCCAAAAAGCTATCTATCTCACATTTAAATTTAGCAATTGAGCCAGTATCAATTGCCGTTTGCGGAAGAGAGTTCCAAACTTCTACCACCCTTTGTGTGTAGAAATGTTTTCTAATCTCACTCCTGAAAGGTCTGGCTCTAATTTTTAGACTGTGCCCCCTACTCCTAGAATCCCCAACCAGCGGAAATAGTTTCTCTCTATCCACCCTATCCGTTCCCCTTAATATCTTATAAACTTCGATCAGATCACCCCTTAACCTTCAAAACTCTAGAGAATACAACCCCAATTTGTGTAATCTCTCCTCGTAACTTAACCCTTGAAGTCCGGGTATCATTCTAGTAAACCTACGCTGCACTCCCTCCAAGGCCAATATTTTTTATTTTTTTTAAAAAATTCGTTCATGGGATGTGGGCGTCGCTGGCGAGGCCGGCATTTATTGCCCATCCCTAATTGCCCTTGAGAAGGTGGTGGTGAGCCGCCTTCTTGAACCGCTGCAGTCCGTGTGGTGAAGGTTCTCCCACAGTGCTGTTAGGAAGGGAGTTCCAGGATTTTGACCCAGCGACGATGAAGGAACGGCGATATATTTCCAAGTCGGGATGGTGTGTGACTCGGAGGGGAACGTGCAGGTGGTGTTGTTCCCATGTGCCTGCTGCTCTTGTCCTTCTAGGTGGTAGAGGTCGCGGGTTTGGGAGGTGCTGTCGAAGAAGCCTTGGCGAGTTACTGCAGTGCATCCTGTGGATGGTGCACACTGCAGCCACTGTGCGCCGGTGGTGAAGGGAGTGAATGTTTAGGGTGATGGATGGGGTGCCAATCAAGCGGGCTGCTTTATCTTGGATGGTGTCGAGCTTCTTGAGTGTTGTTGAAGCTGCACTCATCCAGGCAAGTGGAGAGTATTCCATCACACTCCTGACTTGTGCCTTGTAGATGGTGGAAAGGCTTTGGGGAGTCAGGAGGTGAGTCACTCGCCGCAGAACACCCAGCCTCTGACCTGCTCTTGTAGCCACAGTATTTATATGGCTGGTCCAGTTCAGTTTCTGGTCAATGGTGACCCCCAGGATGTTGATGGTGGGGGATTCGGCGATGGTAATGCCGTTGAATGTCAAGGGGAGGTGGTTAGACTCTCTCTTGTTGGAGATGGTCATTGCCTGGCACTTGTCTGGTGCGAATGTTACTTGGCACTTATGAGCCCAAGCCTGGATGTTGTCCAGGTCTTGCTGCATGCGGGCTCGGACTGCTTCATTATCTGAGGGGTTGCGAATGGAACTGAACACTGTGCAGTCATCAGCGAACATCCCCATTTCTGACCTTATGATGGAGGGAAGGTCATTGATGAAGCAGCTGAAGATGGTTGGGCCTAGGACACTGCCCTGAGGAACTCCTGCAGCAATGTCCTGGGGCTGAGATGATTGGCCTCCAACAACCACTACCATCTTCCTTTGTGCTAGGTATGACTCCAGCCACTGGAGAGTTTTCCCCCTGATTCCCATTGACTTCAATTTTACTAGGGCTCCTTGGTGCCACACTCGGTCAAATGCTGCCTTGATGTCAAGGGCAGTCACTCTCACCTCACCACTGGAATTCAGCTCTTTTGTCCATGTTTGGACCAAGGCTGTAATGAGGTCTGAAGCCGAGCGGTCCTGGCGGAACCCAAACTGAGCATCGGTGAGCAGGTTATTGGTGAGTCAGTGCCGCTTGATAGCACTGTCGATGACACCTTCCATCACTTTGCTGATGATTGACAGTAGACTGATGGGGCGGTAATTGGCCGGATTGGATTTGTCCTGCTTTTTGTGGACAGGACATACCTGGGCAATTTTCCACATTGTCGGGTAGATGCCAGTGTTGTAGCTGTACTGGAACAGCTTGGCTAGAGGCGCAGCTAGTTCTGGAGCACAAGTCTTCAGCACTACAGCTGGGATGTTGTCGGGGCCCATAGCCTTTGCTGTATCCAGTGCACTCAGCCGTTTCTTGATATCACGTGGAGTGAATCGAATTGGCCGAAGACTGGCTTCCGTGATGGTGGGGATATCGGGAGGAGGCCGAGATGGATCATCCACTCGGCACTTCTGGCTGAAGATGGTTGCAAACGCTTCAGCCTTGTCTTTTGCACTCACGTGCTGGACTCCGCCATCATTGAGGATGGGGATGTTTGCAGAGCCTCCTCCTCCCGTTAGTTGTTTAATTGTCCACCACCATTCACGACTGGATGTGGCAGGACTGCAGAGCTTTGATCTGATCCGTTGGTTGTGGAATCGCTTAGCTCTGTCTATAGCATGTTGCTTCCGCTGTTTAGCATGCATGTAGTCCTGAGTTGTAGCTTCACCAGGTTGGCACCTCATTTTTAGGTACGCCTGGTGCTGCTCCTGGCATGCTCTTCTACACTCCTCATTGAACCAGGGTTGATCCCCTGGCTTGTTGGTAATGGTAGAGTGAGGAATATGCCGGGCCATGAGGTTACAGATTGTGCTGGAATACAATTCTGCTGCTGCTGATGGCCCACAGCGCCTCATGGATGCCCAATTTTGAGCTGCTCTACCCGTTCTGAATCTATCCCATTTAGCACGGTGGTAGTGCCACACAACACGTTGGATGGTGTCCTCAGTGCGAAGATGGGACTTCATCTCCACGAGGACTGTGCGGTGGTCACTCCTACCAATACTGTCATGGACAGATGCATTTGCGACAGGTAGATTGGTGAGGACGAGGTCAAGTAAGTTTTTCCCTCGTGTTGGTTCGCTCACCACCTGCCGCAGGCCCAGTCTAGCAGCTATGTCCTTCAGGACTCGGCCAGCTCGGTCAGTAGTGGTGCTACCGAGCCACTCTTGGTGATGGACATTGAAGTCCCCCACCCAGAGTACATTTTGTGCCCTTGCTACCCTCAGTGCTTCCTCCAAGTGGTGTTCAACATGGAGGAGGACTGATTCATCAGCTGAGGGAGGGCGGTAGGTGGTAATCAGCAGGAGGTTTCCTTGCCCATGTTTGACCTGATGCCATGAGATTTCATGGGGTCCAGAGTCAATGTTGAGGACTCCCAGGACCATTCCCTCCTGACTGTATATCACTGTACCGCCACCTCTGGTGGGTCTGTCCTGCCGGTGGGACAGGACATACCCAGGGATGGTGATGGAAGAGTCTGGGACGTTGGCTGAAAGATATGATTCTGTGAGTATGGCTATGTCAGGCTGTTGCTTGACTAGTCTGTGGGACAGCTCTCCCAATTTTGGCACAAGTCCCCAGATGTTAGTAAGGAGGACCTTGCAGGGTCGACTGGGCTTGGTGTTTTGCCGTTGTCGTGTCCGGTGCCTAGTGGTCCGATGCCGGGTGGTCCGTCCGGTTTTATTCTTATTATGACTTTTCGTAGCGAGATTTTACAACTGAGTGGCTTGCTAGGCCATTTCAGAGGGCAATTAAGAATCAACCACATTGCTGTGCGTCTGGAGTCACATATAGGCCAGACCGGGTAAGGGCGGCAGGTTTCCTTCCCTAAAGGACGTTAGTGAACCAGATGGGTTTTTACGACAATCCAGTAGTTTCATGGCCATCATTACTGATACTAGTATTTTAATTCCAGATTTTTATTTAATTAATTGAATTTAATTTAAATTCGCCAGCTGCCGTGGCGGGATTTGAACTCATGACTCTGGATTTTAGTCCAGGCCTCTGGATTACTAGCCCAGTAACATAACCACTATGCTACCGTACCCTTCTGAAGGTGCGGTGCCCAGAACTGCTCACAGTACTCCAGGTGTGGTCTAACCAGGGTTTTGTATAGCTGCAGCATAACTTCTGCCCCCTTGTACTCTAGTCCTCTCGATATAAAGGCCAGCATTCCATTAGCCTTATTGATTATTTTCTGCACCTGTTCATGACACTTCAATGATCCATGTACCTGAACCCCTAAGTCCCTTTGGACATCCACTGTTTTTAACTTTTTACCATTTAGAAAGTACCCTGTTCTATCCTTTTTTGATCCAAAGTGGATGACCTCATATTTGTCTACATTGAATTCCATTTGCCACAGTTTTGCCCATTCACCTAATCTATCAATATCCCTTTGTAATTTTATGTTTTCATCTACACTGCTTACAATGCCACCAATCTTTGTGTCATCGGCAAACTTAGATATGAGACTTTCTATGCCTTCATCTAAGTCGTTAATAAATATTGTGAATAATTGAGGCCCCAAGACAGATCCCTGCGGGACTCCACTAGTCACATCCTGCCAATGTGAGTACCTTCCCATTATCCCTACTCTCTGTTGCCTTTCGCTCAACCAACTTCCTAACCAAGTCCGTACTTTTCCCTCGATTCCATGGGCTTCTATCTTAGCTAACAGTCTCTTATGTGGGACCTTATCAGATGCCTTCTGGAAGTCCATATAAATAACATCCATTGACATTCCCCTGTCCACTACTTTAGTCACCTCTTCACCCAGTGAGTGCCTCCCCTCAGACCCTGGGACTGTGGAAACTGGTGGATGTGATTTAACTCCACTGAGTGATGACTGTTGGTGTTTTTACGCAGTATAAGCAGGTGGAACAGTACATGTCCTTCCACAAGCTGCCAGCAGAAATGCGTCAGCGAATCCATGAATACTACGAGCATCGGTACCAGGGCAAGATGTTCGATGAGGAGAATATTCTGGGAGAACTGAGTGAGCCTTTGAGAGAGGTGAGTGATTACAGGAGAGGTCACAGAGAAAGCCCTCTCACAGTGAGTTGCTGCTTTCTGTCTGTTAAATACCCGGGTCAGTCAGTGTCACATCAGTAAATACCCGGGTCAGTCAGTGTCACATCAATAAATACCCGGGTCAGTCAGTGTCACATCAGTAAATACCCGGGTCAGTCAGTGTCCATATCAGTAAATACCCGGGTCAGTCAGTGTCCATATCAGTAAATACCCGGGTCAGTGTCCATATCAGTAAATACCCGGGTCAGTCAGTGTCCATATCAGTAAATACCCGGGTCAATCAGTGTCACATCAGTAAATACCCGGGTCAGTCAGTGTCACATCAGTAAATACCCGGGTCAGTCAGTGTCACATCAGTAAATACCCAGGTCAGTCAGTGTCACATCAGTAAATACCCGGGTCAGTCAGTGTCCATATCAGTAAATACCCGGGTCAGTCAGTGTCACATCAGTAAATACCCGGGTCAGTCAGTGTCACATCAATAAATACCCGGGTCAGTCAGTGTCACATCAGTAAATACCCGGGTCAGTCAGTGTCCATATCAGTAAATACCCGGGTCAGTCAGTGTCCATATCAGTAAATACCCGGGTCAGTCAGTGTCCATATCAGTAAATACCCGGGTCAGTCAGTGTCCATATCAGTAAATACCCGGGTCAATCAGTGTCACATCAGTAAATACCCGGGTCAGTCAGTGTCACATCAGTAAATACCCGGGTCAGTCAGTGTCACATCAGTAAATACCCAGGTCAGTCAGTGTCACATCAGTAAATACCCGGGTCAGTCAGTGTCCATATCAGTAAATACCCGGGTCAGTCAGTGTCACATCAGTAAATACCCGGGTCAGTCAGTGTCACAACAGTAAATACCCGGGTCAGTCAGTGTCACATCAGTAAATACCCGGGTCAGTCAGTGTCACAACAGTAAATACCCAGGTCAGTCAGTGTCACATCAGTAAATACCCGGGTCAGTCAGTGTCACATCAGTAAATACCCGGGTCAGTCAGTGTCACATCAGTAAATACCCGGGTCAGTCAGTGTCACATCAGTAAATACCCGGGTCAGTCAGTGTCCATATCAGTAAATACCCGGGTCAGTCAGTGTCACATCAGTAAATACCCGGGTCAGTCAGTGTCACATGAGTAAATACCCGGGTCAGTCAGTGTCACATCAGTAAATACCCGGGTCAGTCAGTGTCACACGAGTAAATACCCGGGTCAGTCAGTGTCCATATCAGTAAATACCCGGGTCAGTCAGTGTCACATCAGTAAATACCCGGGTCAGTCAGTGTCACAACAGTAAATACCCGGGTCAGTCAGTGTCACATCAGTAAATACCCGGGTCAGTCAGTGTCACAACAGTAAATACCCGGGTCAGTCAGTGTCACATCAGTAAATACCCGGGTCAGTCAGTGTCACATCAGTAAATACCCGGGTCAGTCAGTGTCACATCAGTAAATACCCGGGTCAGTCAGTGTCCATATCAGTAAATACCCGGGTCAGTCAGTGTCACATCAGTAAATACCCGGGTCAGTCAGTGTCACATCAGTAAATACCCGGGTTAGTCAGTGTCACATCAGTAAATACCCGGGTCAGTCAGTGTCACAACAGTAAATACCCGGGTCAGTCAGTGTCACACGAGTAAATACCCGGGTCAGTCAGTGCCACATGAGTAAATACCCGGGTCAGTCAGTGTCACATCAGTAAATACCCGGGTCAGTCAGTGTCACATCAGTAAATACCCGGGTCAGTCAGTGTCACATCAGTAAATACCCGGGTCAGTCAGTGTCACAACAGTAAATACCCGGGTCAGTCAGTGTCACATGAGTAAATACCCGGGTCAGTCAGTGTCACATCAGTAAATACCCGGGTCAGTCAGTGTCACATCAGTAAATACCCGGGTCAGTCAGTGTCACATCAGTAAATACCCAGGTCAGTCAGTGTCACATCAGTAAATACCCGGGTCAGTCAGTGTCACATCAGTAAATACCCGGGTCAGTCAGTGTCACAACAGTAAATACCCGGGTCAGTCAGTGTAACATCAGTAAATACCCGGGTCAGTCAGTGTCACATCAGTAAATACCCGGGTCAGTCAGTGCCATATCAGTAAATACCCGGGTCAGTCAATGTCACAACAGTAAATACCCGGGTCAGTCAGTGTCACAGCAGTAAATACCCGGGTCAGTCAGTGTCACATCAGTAAATACCCGGGTCAGTCAGTGTCACATCAGTAAATACCCGGGTCAGTCAGTGTCCATATCAGTAAATACCCGGGTCAGTCAGTGTCACAACAGTAAATACCCGGGTCAGTCAGTGTCACATCAGTAAATACCCAGGTCAGTCAGTGTCACATCAGTAAATACCCGAGTCAGTCAGTGTCACAACAGTAAATACCCGGGTCAGTCAGTGTCACATGAGTAAATACCCGGGTCAGTCAGTGTCACATGAGTAAATACCCGGGTCAGTCAGTGTCACATCAGTAAATACCCGGGTCAGTCAGTGTCACATCAGTAAATACC
Source organism: Heptranchias perlo (assembly GCF_035084215.1). Lineage (NCBI taxonomy): Eukaryota > Metazoa > Chordata > Chondrichthyes > Hexanchiformes > Hexanchidae > Heptranchias > Heptranchias perlo. Next base: position 1,316,144 of record NC_090368.1, on the reverse strand, counting down.
CGGGTCAGTCAGTGTCACATCAGTAAATACCCGGGTCAGTCAGTGTCACATCAGTAAATACCCAGGTCAGTCAGTGTCACATCAGTAAATACCCGGGTCAGTCAGTGTCACATCAGTAAATACCCGGGTCAGTCAGTGTCACAACAGTAAATACCCGGGTCAGTCAGTGTAACATCAGTAAATACCCGGGTCAGTCAGTGTCACAACAGTAAATACCCGGGTCAGTCAGTGTCACATGAGTAAATACCCGGGTCAGTCAGTGTCACATCAGTAAATACCCTGGTCAGTCAGTGTCACAGCAGTAAATACCCGGGTCAGTCAGTGTCACATCAGTAAATACCCGGGTCAGTCAATGTCCATATCAGTAAATACCCGGGTCAGTCAGTGTCACATCAGTAAATACCCGGGTCAGTCAGTGTCCATATCAGTAAATACCCGGGTCAGCCAGTGTCACAACAGTAAATACCGGGTCAGTCAGTGTCCATATCAGTAAATACCCGGGTCAGTCAGTGTCACATCAA